>NC_051160.1:177542596-177779289 GCF_013339745.2 Dermacentor silvarum | reverse complement strand
GCCGCTCGTCCCACTCGACCGTATTCTAGTACACTCTAGTATGAACTAAAGCCCCTCCATCCACGCGCCACCGCCGCTTCTGCTAAGTAGCGCCAACCTTTCATGTGTGCCGCTGTACCCTGATTCGTCGCTCAAACCAGTTCCGCTTCCGCAGTTTCCGCTTCCGGGGTTTCCGTTTCCGGTTTTTCTACTTCCGGGATTTCCGGTTCCTGAATTTTCGTTTGTTTCACTCTCGCACCCCTACGCAGCAGTGACGTCGCTTCCGTTAAAAACGGAAGCTGGGACTACGTAAATTCCGCTTGACGCCGGAAACTGAGGGGTGAGCGAGGGAGGAGCGTGGAGGAGGAGGGTAGGTTGGCGGTACTTAACCTGGCCGGCGAAAACGCGTATGGAGGGGCTTTAGTATGAACCACTGACTAGAGTGTACTAGACAATTTTCTAGTACACTCTAGAGCAGTAGCGCACCCAGGATCTCTGCCAGGGGGGGGGGGGGGGGGTGACAGTTTGCCGATACCATCCAAACAGCACTAATTTCGATTTCATCACGGGAAATTGTCAAACAAATTCGCTTTTTGCGAGTGTGCAGATGATTGCGCGGCTTGCATCTTAGTTGCAGTACTCAAATGCGTAAGGAAAGAAAAGGGGTTAAACAAAAGGAGGGTGGGGGGTTAAGTCGGCCTCAGGGGGGTTACAACTCCCGAATTCCCCCCCCCCCCACCCCCCCGTCGGTGCGCCACTGCTCTAGAGTGATCTAGAATTGGAGAGTGCCCGGAACGAGCTTCGAAAAGTGAAGCTAAACGATCGTAACGCCGCTTGGGGCGCTGGAATCGGTAGCGCAAAGCCCATTGTGGCTCAGAGGTAGAATGTCTGCTTCCCACGCAAAAAACGGGGTTCGAGGCGCGGCAGGACACAATGTTTTTCCGTTCTTTTTACTACTTAATGCGTTGATTTTTTATTCTTTATACTGCTGATTCACACTTGCTTCCGTTGCTATGCAATGCAATAAAAAGTAAAGCAGAATCTATAGGAATAATAACAAAACAAAAAATATTTTGCAGTGAACGAATATGCTTGCAGCGCCACGTCACGAAAATCAACAAGACTATTCCAACCAAAGCATGGCCTCCGAGAACTGAACGCATACAAAACCCCGCGGACACCTGTTTGACAGGCTCCGCTGTGCGCTCAAGGCTCATTTGCACTAGGCCGACACGGCACCGATTTTGGTCAGCCAACTGTTGGCCACAGCGTTTTCCGTCATGTAGACTGCTGTCGCCAACAGATCAGTGGTTCGACGGTTTTTGTCGGCGCTATCTGGCAACACTGCCATAATGGTGTCATTATCATCATCATTGTTTCTAGATTATCGTGAAGCATGGAATATCTCGCTTTCTCACATATATTGCCTATATAGTGAGAAACTCTATGATAGCAATCTGCGATACACGCGATGGAGCAACGCAATGTGACTGATTGTTTATATTTGCCGCGTTAACGGCGGGCACCTGCATTTTTGTCCGTGCAACTGTTTAGGTGAGCTTTACCCTGTTTCTGTCGCACTCACCGGCCGCGGTTGTCAAGGCTCCCGCGCGCGTCTACGGCAGCGCGTCTACGGCGTTGTCAGACAACATTGCAGAATGAGTGACAGTGAACTTGATTCAGCTCAATCAGGCATTATGTTGCACCCGAAAAGCTACTGCAGTTATCTTGCGGTAGTCTGAGTCCCACCGACTAGTGATTCGTAAGCGAGCATGCTGCGCTTTAGTAATGTAGGGCCACTGACGGCTCTGCATAAAATATTGTAAACATTGACTAGCCGAACGCGTATGATTTTACGACCGAAAGTTTGAAAAACAGGACAAACGCGTGCAATAATGAACAAAACGTGCGCCTGTCCTGTCTTCGTTCCTTCCTAATGCGACGTATATGATTAAAATTAGTTAATCATTTCATTAATGAATGTCAACGCATACGTTGACCTTCGTTTTTATTCTTACGACACAGAATTCAGAGTATTTAGCGTTTACTACTCCTAGTATGAGTTTGTGACAAAATTTCTTGTTTTGGTCGGAATCGTTCACCAAAACATACCGCGTTACGGCCGGCACCTGCATTTTTGTCCGTACAACTGATTAGGTGAGCTTTCCCCTGTTGTTTGCGTGAGCTTTGTTGTTTGCGTGGTTCGCCTGGGCTTTTATTTGCCGACAGCCGCAGTCTTCATCTGATGGCCTGTACGAGCGTAGCTTTTTCTTTTTTTTTCTGGGCGAACCTGACTTCAATAATTCAATGATGCGGACCAAAATGCGCCATCATGCCGCGAATTCTGAGTCAGAACAAGAAAACAAAGCAATGCAAGATCTTTTTTAAAAAGCTGTTGGAGTAATAATGCAGGCCACATTGTGTATCGTCGTTTTTGCCATCTTTTACATAATAGTAGTTGTAGAATCTATTTATACAGAAGCAGAGAGGTCAGCTCGAGCTTGTGCATTCTAACCTGCTACTCTGCACATGGGGAAAGATGATTTCAAGAGTATATTGCTGTGATGATGCTCATCTTCAACACAGCAGCATAATTAAAGTCTTGAGGCTAGTCCTGTGTTATGTAAAGATTGTAAAATGGCCCACGCTATTGTAGTACATTTCGAGTTGGGTCAAGGACGTTAAGCAAACTCCTCTGAGATTGGCCTAGTGTCGAGGTTTGCCAGAGAACAGAGAGGTCCGTGACTCCTCTGTATCTTGGACAGATGCAAAATATATGCATTAGTGTTTCTGGTACATGATAGCAAACACAATCGGCCGGTGAGGTGTGCATAACATCGAGTGAACACCACACCAAGTTGTATCCTGCACACAAAACCTATGTTGCAGCGTTTTGAATTTCAGTGGCATATGAAACTTCATTTTGGTGTCAAGTTTATGGAGGTGCCTGTGTTGACGACCTGGTTGAGCCCAGCTATCGGATGTGAAGTTCTGTATCATATAAGCTATCAGGAAGTTTGTATTGGGTCTGAAAACAATGTGCACTATCATGCAAGGCAACTCTTGCTTCGGTGTCTGCGATTTCATTGCCTTCGTGTCTGCAGTGCCGCTGAGATTTAATTTTGTTATCTGTTTGCTGCATGATGCCCATAAGCTCTGCAGTGTCGAGATCCGAAATATAGTGCAGGCCTCGTCTGAACAGTGTGCATTATCGCACTGTTTACACAGTGAACTTGACGAGCGTTGAGGTTTGGCCGTGTGGGCAAGACATACTTAGGGGTGTTTAAGCGCAATGATGACGTGGACAAGCAGGCTTGTACACTTGCGCGTCATTGTGTTTAAGCATTCCTACATTCACATAACACATTGGTGCTCAGCACTGCGACAGTGACAAATGTGGATGAAGCACTGAGTTGGGTTATTTCAAACACATGTATGTCGTGCTGTTGTGGGCTGTGACAGTCAAGCCACCGGCAATGAATGCCCAGTTCCCGAAGGCATTTATTCACAGCCATTTCTAAGCCCCATGACTTCATTGTCAGGTTTCCATGAGCGCAGGCACATAGGAACACTGCAGTGTGTGCATGGCTTGAACTGTGCAAAATTAGTACATCCCCCGTTTTGAAACAAGTTTTGTTGTTTGACAAATTCTAAGTGGGCACATCAGTGTGAGCAAGAAACTCCTCTGGAGAAACACTGCAATTTAAATAACTCATTCATCAATGCCCCACCTGCACTGGTGACATACTCCATTACCGAGGCCACTTGACTGACTGCTAATTAGGTGGCCGAATTTTAACTTACCACTACTGGGTCCAACCAGATAATTGTTGGTCAGGAACTTGTAGTTCCCATCAAACTTCCCCAGTTCTTGCAGATGGTTGAGCACCTTCTGGTCACACTACAGCGTAATGCATTCATCGGTTGTCAATGTGTGCAATGATAGTGGCTCTGGTTTGCATGTCTGCTACCCAAACAGTGTCGCCAGGATCAAGCTTTCAGGTATGTCTGTCATTGAATGCACTGCACTTCCTGCTTTGGAACAGTGTGTGCATTCCTTAGCTATCGCAACTTAAATACTTGATGCGAATCAGCCACATTACTGCTCTGTGAATGAAACCTGAGTTTGGAGACGCTGGCCTATCAGAATTTTAGCAGGGCTGAGACCAGCAATGCCGAGCCTTACCCTATATGCAATGAGAGCCAAGTACAGGTTTTTTGGTTTGAGCATGAGGTGCATTTTAAAAATTTATTTGCCTACCTACGTTCACCCTGAAACACAGTTGTAGCAAGGTGTTAAGACTGTAGAAAGTACAAAACAAGGCAGAACAAAAACATCAACACATGAGCAGGCACGAAAATATAGATCCAATGCAAAGCATGATTACAGTGGCATACAAACAATCAATGTACACACAAGTCATGATGAAACGTGCATAAGTGCTGCCAGAGCGCATCCACAAGCATTTCACAAGGTGTGGACGCAACAATATCAGGCAGGGAATTCCACTGTGTCTGAGGAAAGGATGATACCTGAAGTGTATATGTGAATTCTCTTGTATTTTTTTTTTTTTTCCTGTTGTCCCTTCAAGATGTGGTGGGCTGCAGGTGCTGATCAGTCGCCACCAGGCTTTAAGAATGAATACCTCGAAAAGCTACATTGAAGAGTGTCCCATGACACAAAGGGCTTTAAATTTGTGACACTGATATTGTAATCATAGAAATTAATCACGAGTATGGAACAATTTTGTAATCTCTCCAATTTTTTGGGAGGCAGCACAAAATTGTTTCGTATTTTTTTGTATAGTCTCCAAAATTTTTTTCCTAGTAAAGTTCCCCTTCGGGACACAAAATTTTTCACCTGATCATGCTTTACCCTGTTACAATGTGGAAGTCAGAGATAAAGATGTATTTACAATATATACAAGAGCAGCAACAATACATAAACAAGATGGCTGTCGAGACTGATTCCACCTCCACACGTCAAATTGTCTTCTGAATGGCACCACTCCTGGTTGCGCTGTAGCAATATGATCATCAGACTCCAAAAATTGCCGTATTTTTTGCAAGTTGTTCTTTATTATCGAGTCACACTTGCACGCTTGGGACAATGACAGCTCCCACAGAGCTTTTCGAGTTTGTGTTCTGCTGAAGCTTTCTTGGGCACACCTTGCTAAGTGTTCCTCGATACTGCGATTGTAGCACTTCTGTGCCTTTGCTGGGCAGGCAGTCCTCGTGTGCGAATTGCCTCCACAGAAATTGTAGTGTCTTTGCCAATGTGCCAATGCTGTGTTAAGACTTCGCTGTTTCTTCTTATGTCCGACTTCGTGGACACCCACTTCATGGCACATCCTGGACAAGACGATATTGCCGACACCTCTCAAGCCATTAATTTTATTTTTCCCTCTGGACGGTTTACTTCCGCTATGCCTTCACCTGTCCCTTGTGAAAGCAAGTAGTTTCATTCAAGTTTCACTCCTTGATAAAGTACAGGTTGAACACTTTTTCTGACAACGTTGAACTCTTTTGAATCTTAGACCGAAAGATCGAATGCTAAAAAGATGTCCTTAGCTTGATGCCCCATGGTGTTAGAGCAAGGCCGTTGCCTCCTATTCGCACTCACTCAGTCCTGATGCATAGTGATAGTTGTCAAACATCTCTATCCACACCGGCCACTTCTATGATGTGTAGTCATATCCTCTGGGGCTGCCCGGAAGATCCCCTGCCCGCCGACCTCGTCTCGCCACCCCCCACCGAGGAACAATGGGAGGCTTTTCTCTCCAGCACTGACCGAGACATCCAGACATGGGTCCTGGCACGAGCTGAAGATGCCATCATGAAACACAGCCTGGCAGCCTACGTAGCTAATACCCGTGCCACACGGGCAAAGTAAAGTGCACTTTGAGTGAGTGCGCTTTGCGGCTAGTGTCATTTGCAAGCTGCCGCACGGGAACGCTTAGTGACACTCACTGCAGAGCAGACTCACCGGCGAGTGTGTTCGGCGAACTCACTTCATAGCGTCGAAGTGTGTAGCCTCGTTAGCAATGCTTAGAAGATACAAAAGTGATATTGAAAGAAGAGTCAGGAGTAATTTTTAATGACATTGGTTTAGATTGCTAATGTTACAAGATAATAAAATGTGCCACACCGCAAGAAAACAGTAAGAACAGCAAAAAGCTACTCTTGTTCTCGGGCTGTTCACGACCACGCCGGGTAATGGCAGTTGTTTGGCGGATCGAGTCATTTTGACTGTTGCTGGTCAGGTTGCCGTCGTTGCCGGTGCTTATAAAGGTGGATTGTAAATGTTGTTTCTAACAATAATAAACTGTTTTCGTGCACACATTTTTATATTAATAAATATAGGCTTTCCCATCTGACTACCGGTCGCCATGGCCATCAATTTGAAAGAACTTTTCCTTCTCGTGTAGCAGCACACCGCCAAAGTGACACACAGCGCGCTGAAGTGCACTCGCTCAAAGTGCACTTTACTTTGCCCGTGTGGCACGGGTATTAGACTCCCTTACCCCTCCTAATAATAAAGTTGACACTTACTCACTCACTCAAACAGTCCAGACACTGAAAATTAATTCGGGGCGCTCCATCATGTCTATCTTTCATAGCCGTGGTGGTGTTTTGAGATATAAGACACAATTAAATCAATAAAAAGCCTTACTATTTGTTTTTTATCCTGCCAAATTGATGTGCGCCCTATTTCGTTGTGTGTGGTTGTACATGTCACCCTCTTTTGTGTATTACTGTCTTGTATGCCATTTATTTTGGACAGGCCTTTCCCATGTGCAATGTTTTCAGCATGAGCATCCTATGACTTCTTAAACCATCCAGCACTTTGCCTATATTTGTACCTTGATGTCACTTTCTACGTATATTTTCATGCCTTGTGCAATGCCTCCTTTCTGACCGTAACCTGTGACAGGTTATGTGCTGAGAGTTTATATTGGGCGACTTGTGGTTCGAGGCTGAGTGTGGCCAGCCGTGTCGTGGGAAAGTTGTGACACTGGTTGTTGTTTCTACAGCAGCCATGTCGAACAGCAGCGGTAGTGGAAGCAGCGTCGCTGTCTGCGTCGAGGCATGCCAGGAGTACCAGGTGCAGGAGATCACCTACGACGGGCAGGAGGTCTACGTGCAGTGAGTACTTATTACAGAAAGGTTGAAAATTGAGTGCGTTGGTGCATTGTTGGGGACTTGGGAACAGCGCTAAGGGGCAGAACAAGGAAGGCACTCAGACCATCAACAAGTTTTATTTGAAAGAACATATATACTGAAAGAAGATGTACCAACAGATAAAGATCATTTCAGTGTGGCACCAAATAGCCCATGGTTGTACCATGGCACCAAATATTTTTTATTTATTTATTTATTTATTTATTTTATCCTCACGCGCACAGAGCTTTACAGAGTGGAGTGGGGTACATAAATAAACAAAATGCCAGATTTAATAACATGTGCAGTACAAATAGCATCTACAGTACACAAGAGGAGGCAATGTTAGGCTAATACAATGAAAAGTACGAATGAAGATACAATGCAAAGAACCGCGTATAAAAGGGGGGGGGGGGGAAGGGGAAAAAAACCTTCATGCATGATTAAATAAGTGATTGTATATGGTTGCACAAAATAGATCATGGTCCGAAATGGAAACGATATCTGTGGGAAGGTGGTTCCAGTCATTGGACGTGCGTCGGATGAAAGAATGACAGCTCACGGCATTGAACTTTCACAAATTCAAAGAAAGAAAAGTAGACTGGAGTTTCTATCAAACTTAATTAATCATAGGCTACCCTTAGACACAGCAACATACGTATCCCCCTTGATAAGCAGACCCACTCGACACCACTACTCTCATTCGCTAACACCAGTTTTCGCAAGGACTGACACTTTTCGGTTCTCTTTTTTTCCACAAACAATAGCTGACTGCAATAAACTAACAGAAGCATTCCCCCCACGCCCATGATCTGTATACCATTTGTGTAATTAGTGGTGTTATTTTGTGTTAGAGTTTTATTGGAACCAAGTTGATAAAATTTCCTTAATCGTCTACCTTATGACGACACACATATTGTGAAAAGCTTGTTAGAAACTTGTTTCATCCTGTTCCTTTGTGATTATTCTTGTGTATCCTGCTCACCCTGCTTGGACTTCTTGTCCGCAGTATTTTTAAAATAAATAATAAATACATAATAATAAAAAAAAGTGTTAGTGTGGTGTTACATTGGCTGTTCGGCTTCAGAGGGAGGAGTGTGTGGGAAACTTGCATTATCACAATTATGGATGTACTGGCAAAGGTTTTTGATATCAGTTGTGTGCACTCATCACGGTACAATGACATGCAGTGGTGAGCCCCATTCAATTGAGTGCAGTGCCAAGGGGCTACCTCTTGCTTGCGTGCATACCAGTGTGTATGCAAGCCGTATGCCAGTTTCTGCGTCGTCTGGCAATTATAGCACAGAGGCCTGTTGCTTGCCGACACCTGCGTCTAGAGACAAATTTAAAGGCAGTAGCCATTAGAGCCATACTGTTGACCGTCTACTCTCTCTATGTCCCACCTGATTTTCGTCTGGAGCTTAGAGAGTTTGAGAAACTAATAGATGAGCTCCCCGAGCCAAGCATATATTGGCAGGAGACCCAATCAGTCTGCGCCAGGGCCTAATTGCATCTCGTATGAAACGATCAAACATCCTGAAACTGTAATCACGCTCCTCTCATTGTATGCAATATGTGAAGCAGGGTACATTCCGACTTCTTGGAGGCAAGCCATATAATTCCCATCCTTAAGGAGGAAAAAGAACCATCCTTGATGAGTGGCTACAGACCAATAGCGCTAACCAGTTGTCTGTGCAAACTCTCCCAAAATTGATGATAAACCAGCTCCTAATTCACTATTTAGAAACGTGCAAATTACTAGATCTGCACCAGTGTGGTTTCAGGGAAGATAGGTCAACGATAGATCACCTTGTCCACATAGAGTCAAATGTAAGAGATGAGTTTATACACAAACAATTCTTGCCAGTAATTTTAGACTTGGAAAACGCCTACAACACTACCTGGTGATAAAGAATTTTACAGGAGCTTTCTTGAATGAGTATCTGCAGAAACATGTTAGACATAATCAAGAGCTGCCTGTCTGAACGCACATTCCGTGTGAGAGCTGGCACTGCTCTGTCTAGGCCATTCATCTAGCAGGAGGACAAAACATTTATTTGAAACCAGAGGCTCGTGGTTTCCAGAGGCGGTGGTTAGTTGGCCTCGAGCTCCTGCTCCCTGGCAGCGGCCTCTGCTGTATCGGGAAGCGTTGCGCGTACAAACGGACAAACACAGGAAAAAAGACGTAAACGGATAGAGCGCATATGCGTTTACGTCTTTTTTCCTGTGTTTGTCCGTTTGTACGTGCAACGCTTCCCGATACAGCTATGCACCAACTCGCCCAGCAAGAAGTTCTTCTAAATGGCCTCTGCCCGCTTCGTGACCCAGACCTGCTCATATAGGTTGGAGCAGAGCAGTGTGGCCTCCCACTGCTGCGTCGTGGTAATTTGCAAGCCCTGTGGACTACCGCGGATACGTATATTCGGACAGCCCCACGTATATGGAACAGGTCAGCCCGGGGAGCTCTGCACAGCTTGCACTGCTGCTTAAAGGTTGCTGGATCAGTGTAGGAGACCGGCGTTCCTCAAGGTGCGGTGCTTAGCTGCATGCTGGTCATTGTGAAAATGAATTCTTTGTGCTCAGCAATACCATATACAATGTTTTACTCAGTTTATATAGATGACGTCCAGATACATTGTAAGTCTGGCAATCTTGCAATACTTCCAATCTGCGAACGGCAGGTACAGATGGCCTAAACAAGCTTTCTAAATGGGCGGATGAAAATGTATTTAGAGTAAATCCTACGAAGAGTACATCTGTTCTTTTCTCGAAGAAGAGGGGCTTGGTCCAATCCACAACCAAGCATAGAGCTCTATAAGGAGTGTCTGCTGGTGAACAGCGAGCACAGATTCTTGGGCGTAATACAGTGTAGACCGCTTTTAACGTAAGTTGCCGGAGTCGCGAATATCTGCACTATAAGCGGTACTGCACTATAACCAAAACGATTTTCAAGCCCTGCACGTATGCAAAACATGTAGACCAAGCATGTAGACACGCTTTGTACTATCGCGCACACATCGCGATTACGTTTTCGCCAGTGAGCTGGCGAAAACATAATAGCGATATAGCTGGTGCTCTTCAAGCTCGACAGCTTTGCACCGAGTCAAAACGAAACTGTTTGCCGCCACCGCTGCCGAAAAAACCGTGACCGCTATTGACGCGATTATGAACGGCGACTTTGCGGTGCTAAGGGCACGCACCCGACGCACGAACCGAGTCTGTACGAATTAACTACCATTTGCTGCAACAACTGGGGGGGGCAGTCGAAACCGCGGTCGCTCTCTACGCGATCATCGATGGTGACTATGCAGTTTTTTAGGCACGCTATCGACGCGCGTACAACCGCGGCCGCTATCGATGCGATCGTGGATGACGACTACGCAGTTATGAAAGCCCGCGGCCAACGCATGAATGCAGGCTTCAAAGACACAAATAGGCTCGAAGCGTTCCGGTGTTGCTCTCATCCACGTACAATTTCAACTGCTGGCTGTGGCGATGCGACTCCGCCACTTCGTTTGGTTTGGACGCTAGCGCCGTTCTTGCTCTTCCGCGTCACACATTTGTGGCGCTTCTCGCTCACTGAGCTCCGAAAGTAGTCCGAATTAACCGATGTGTGTCCAAATAAGTCCGAATTAACGAGAGTTTGATTGCATTGAATAATGCATACGCCAGCCGGGAGCACGCACCTTGTTGAGAAGCGTCCTTGCTGCCGCCCTTGTCGGCGAGATTTTCCTGCGGAAGCCGCATTATAACTGGTATTTCGTCTCACGCGGCTACACTGTAAGCGGTATGCATATACATGGAGTTCTATGGGAGGGCAAACGGGAGTCAGGAAAGGCCGCGTTGTAGCCAGTTCTGCACTATAAACGGTTACGTTATAAGTGGTCGATACTGTACTAGACTCCAGGCTAATGTTCATCCCCCACATAAAATGCATCAAAAGAAAATGCCTAAAAACGATGAACGTACTAAAAGTTTTGTCATGCACAAGCTGGGGCAGCGACAAGAAGTGCCTTATGACCTTGCACAAGAGCCTAATATGTACACGCTTAGAATACGGCTCCATAGTTCATCAGTCGGCTACACCAAATGCCTTGAAAATGCTGGACCCTGTTCATCATTTAGGAATTTGCCTCGCGACTGGTGCCTTCAGGACAAGTCTGATACCAAACCTCTACGTAGAGTTTAATCAGCGGTCTCTGCATCTGCAGAGATCCTATTGCTGTTTTACATATTTTCTAAAAGTGCAATCAAACTGTGCACATCCTTAATATTCCACCATAAGCGATACATCATGTGCAGTGCCTTGCCAGAACCGATGTGCCGCGAGACAACCCTTTTCACTGCGTGTAAGAATGCTCAGCAAAGAAATGGCCTTCTCGATCATCATTTAATTGCTCCAGCGAAGCTGTTGCCGCCGTGGCGCTGGCAGGTCATAGAATGTGACGCATCGTTTGTAGGCGTTACAAAACACGCTCCAGAAGCACATATTCGAATGCATTTCCTCGAACTTCAGACAAAATATTCGTTCCCAGAATTTTACACTCACGCACCTAGGCCTCACACTGGTGTGTCTTATGCAGCCGTTGGCATATCGTTTTCGGAGTTGAATGTCCTGCACCCAGAAACAAGTATTCTCACTGCAGAGGCCTACGCAATAATGTCAACTGTCCAGTGTACAGTCTACGCTCTTTACCACGGACTTTCGGATATAAAGAAGCACATTTCAACCATAATTTGCTCGACCTATTTCAGTAGTGCAACGAAGTTCGCTTTTAACGGACCGTGCTACAACGGACTATCAGCTACAGCGGACGAAATTAGCAGCAATTTTTTAACAAAATCAGGCGTATAAAGCATACTTTTGCCGTGTCGACACGGGCTGACAACAGACTTTCGAGGGTGAGCCGACGATCATGGCTTAACCTCATGCACGCGCGACCAAGGAAGGTGGGGCGGAAGTGCGCCGTCTCTATTGCGTACGGGGAGAGGCGAGGAAGAGGGTGTTCACCTCCGGTGGCTGCTGCCCCGCCGTGTGGGCGCAGCGGGTGCCGTATCCTGTAAGTGATCTTATCGTGAAAGGACAAAGTGCGCTCAGTGCCGGTAGCTTCGTATGCGCTGTGCTTTCGATGTTTAGTTCGTTCGCTGCTGCCGCGCTTCCTGACAGCACTGTTTTGACAGCGACTTTCTGCGGTCATCGAGCGAGATGTGCTCATGTTTACCTGTGTGCGCATGACACCGTGCTTGTTAATTGAGTTAGTAAGCGAATGTTTGCAAGTTTCTACGGCTGATAAAACTACTATTCTTACTTTGTTTAGCTGTCTACTAATCTGCTATCACAATTAATGCGTCACTTTTCCAGCGAAACTGAGACTTTTTTTTTCTCTTACATCGCGACCAAAGTGTCAGAAGTGAGGCGTTTCAAATATTACGGACTTCGGATAAAACGGACATTTTTTGTCGGATTATGAGGGTCCGTTGTAACGAGAGTAGACTGTATTAAGAAAACAAAGCTACAAAAAGCTGTTATATTTACAATCTCTTTAAGTGTTGTAAGATCCTTAATGACATTCTATAAACAGAAGAATCCTATACTCAATGATCTTTATTCAATCCTGTGCACAACATATATGTCGAACCAGCATGTCATCTATGCCGGGTCCCTGGACACAGAAGCATCAAGAGTAATACACTTGCTGACCATATTGCTACATCTGTAAAAACAAAGCCAAGCAATTCTCCTTAGCAGTCCCTGCCATAGACTTGAGACCTTTCTTACGGAAGAAACTTAGGAGCTATTGGCAAGACACGTGGGACACAGAAGCCCATAATAAACTAGATGTTTTTAAGCCATACTTAGGAAATTGGCCACCTATAACAAAAATACGAACTAAGGTCGTCTTAGGATAGGGCGCACATATGGCACTCACTCCTACCTGCTGACCGGTGATGCATCTACTGTCTGTGATAGATGTGGCGAGATGCTGATGGTCCTTCGCATCTTGTTTGAGTGTCGGGAATTAGAAGATAAAAAGAAAAAGTATTTTGCTCGGGCATACAGACAACACATTCCCCTTCACCCTGCAATGTTTCTCGGAATAGAACCGTTTTTTGACAATAAGGTAGTTTTGAGATTTTTACATGACGTTGGTAAATTGCTAGTTATCAGACCAAGGTATTCATAGCATACCCTTTTACTAGAGGCTGCTGCTCTGACAGCATTTTTGTAAAGCACTTGCCTCCCAGCCCTTGGGTACAAGGGCCTTGTCGAGGCACTAGTGCTAATGTCATCGACGCATTTTACACCATTCATTCATAACAAAACTTTCATGGTCAGAGCGCACACCTGCAGTCATTATTTTAATACTGATATATTTACGCAAGTTGCAGCGACTGATTTTTGGCCCCTGTACATCCATTGTTAGCAGTTAATTTCTGCATCTCATAAACAACTCATTGAAAACTCATCACGGCAGTCTTTGGCGCCAAAAAACCCCACACATCATCGTCATTGTGCACGTAAAGAATAACTGCAACATTTTGCTGTGAGCGCCTCTCATCTAGGCATGATCTATCACAACTGGGCTTTACCACACCACTGCCATGCTTACTGTTTGTGCAGCGTCATTCTTATGCACATGTCTGCCTCTGATGCATGTCATGAGTGTTGTACTTCTTTCTATGGTAACCTTCTAGGTTAGGGATGATGATGAATGTTCTCATTCACAACTGAAGTGCTGTGAACGCAAGATGACAGACACAGGCAAAGTTGCACGCGTGCCGCTAAATTTAGACGAAGTTTGACTTAGAACACTAATCATCCGTAATTACTTGATATTCCTAAAGAGCTATTTTTCTTTGCTGTGATTGGAATGCTATTAAATGGTAGAAATTACATTCGACAAATTGTTGCCTTGCAACTACCTAATTTGGGCCAAAAGGGACCTTCAGGAAGGTTAATGTAAAACTCCACAATGTCACCTGCTACGAGACGGAAGGAGTTTGAGCAAATCCATGTACTGCCTGTCACTTCCCGATTGCTGGGTGCTGACAGTGTCAGCAAATTTGCCTCTGTGTGAAGCTCTGTGATGGATGTAGGTGAGAAGTGGCATCATGGGTTGGCAGGAAAAGCTCACTGATACTCCCTCACTAGTATTTTTATAGGCTTCTACTCAGGCACTCACGTAGTCACACCTCCATTCGCTCTTACCTGCTCACTTTTGTTCACATCCTTGGTCACCACGCCCGTGAAGTGAATGTGCCGACCTGTGAGTGGTGGCATCTGCAGGCCATGTTCCATGTCGGAGAACCTGACCAAGTTGGCGCAGAAGATCGACTTTGGCCAAGCAGCGGCAGCCGACGAGCAGCAGTTGGAGAAAGCGTCCTTCCAGCCCTCCCTCTGGCCATGGGACTCTGTTCGCGCCAAGCTCAGGTAAGGGTGGGGTTGCTGCATGAATGGTAGAGCACACGGCTCTCTGTAGTGGCACATCTGTTTTCCATTGACCCTCAAACATCTTAGTCATGTGGTTCAAAATGCAACCATGCAACGTGGAGAAACCACCACCACTGTACTCCGTTTCATGCTTCATCTGTACTCTGTTTCAGTCTTCACAAACCACCATTATTCAGGGGCCAGCAGTGATCTCATGGGGTTTAGCTCTGACAGGAAAATTCACTTGGCTGTCTTTGCCGTGCTGTTAGTGCTGGTGGTTGATGTGGCAGCAGCACATTGTGATCGTGGTGCGTTACTCTCTTCTTCATCCGCACACTGAGGAAAGAAAATCCGGCCGGTGCTTTTCTCTCTCGAAACTGACGGAGAAAAACAATGGTTAAGGTAACAGGTGACCCCTGCGGTGCTTCTGGTGAGGCGCCCAGATCATTAAGTTGGTCGTTTTGCTCCTCAGCAGGTATGGCAACAAGCTGTCGTTTTCAGTGGGCCCCCGGTGCACTCAAAGAGCTGCAAAAGGAGCTAGCTCGCCGTAATGTCTGGGAGTTTCACATCCTAATGACGTCATTCACTACTACCTTTCGACTGCTTGACCTCATTGCCGATAAGAAATGCTGGTGTAGTTTCCAAAGATGGTAGATGCATAGGTTTATCGAAACTACCTAGTCATGGCAGTGCAGCATTTACCACAGGCAGGCCCAAAAAGATCCATGTGCTGCTTGAGAGCCGTGCCTTGGCCGCCAGTGCACTAGACATTGCTTAGTGCAGGTCCAAGATAATGGAGCTTGCATGCATGGTCGGTCTAGCAGTACAAGTAATACATCAAGATCACTGGACAAGTACAGACATTAAACTACCATATTTATTCGTGTAAGGCCTGCACCCCCTCTTTGAAGTGCTGAAATATGAGAAAAAAGTTTCAATAAGCGTCACATGCATACCCGCATGCTGGTTTCTGCGAGCTGCTACTGCATGGCCCTTTTCCTGTCGAATGTAATGTTTTCAGTAGGGTTATACAAATACAGTGGGATATTGTTGATGCGATCTTCACGGGAACTGGAAAATAAAGCGTACCATCCGAAATTCCTATTATCCAACCAAATCAAATTATCGGGAAAAGAAAAAAGAAGTGTATTATCCTGAAAAACGTATTATGCAGAATCGTATCAATGAGATTCCACTGTACTGTACTCAACTATATGAATTGATTTGTGAACATTGAAGTAATTGAGTTCATAACTCAATTATCTACTGCTACATTTTTTGCATATTTGGTGGAATACCTGGCTGAGGTCAATGCATTGCATGCAGCCTTTCCAGGGCGCTCGGTTTGTTTCGGGACAAAACAAAATTTAATTTTGGAGTTTTATGTAATCAAACCACAATCTGGTTATGAGGCATGCCTCTCTCAGTACAAAGTTCATCTGGGTGGTCAACTTCAATCGAAACAATTCGTATTGGCCGCGGGATCGAGCGGAGTCGCCGCCTGGCGGGCACTGGCTGAACCACAGATAGTGTGGATCGTGCCGTGCGTTGCCTGCTAGGAACTGCGTGCTTACATGTGCATGTACGGCGTGAATAGCTTTAAATGCTGCTTCTTCCGTGGCAGTACCAGAGTCCTAAATGCTTAAATGCTGTTCTGCATTTCTGACGGTGTACAAAAGCATTTAGCGTTGTGCCTGTCGTCTTTGCACTGTAGTAAGATCAGTGAATGCCCGTGTCCAGCGTGCGATGTGTGATTATAGCATCCTACACTCGCTACAATCATAAACATTTAATTATCGCTTCGCGTTTCGAGAAATTCAGAAAAAGCATTTTACCTTGTGTTAATTAAATTAAGTGGCAGCAGCGAGACTGCAATCTTTCAAGTAAGTAGAAACGTGCGCATTTCGTGCAAAAACATGGCATTGGAGGGCAATGTAAAATCAGCTCGCTGCAGTCAGCACGTTTCATTACAGAAAATCGGGCCAAAATAGTCACAGCGGTACACCGATGCGTATCTTTCAATGCATGCCGTCAACCGCCTATTCACACTAACGCGGCGACGTTGCTGCCACCTATAGTTTTATCTCGCGGCAAATAGCCGACAGAGTGCATGGCACCGAAAGCAGCGCCTATGTGCGAAGCATGTTTGAAGGTGTGCAACTGATTACCCATTGGAAGACAAACCAATCGTATCGCATGTGCGTGTTCACACCCGCAGATTCACACGTTCACGCATGCAGTCGGAATTTTTTGTCAGTAGGCGATCTTAAGCACACAAACTTCTACGTGCGCTTATGGTACTAGTTGCTGGCTGGTCCCTTGCGGACCCAAACTCTGCTACATCAATTGTCAAAAAACCAAATGCATGATCTCGTATCCGATCGACGAATAGCCACTCATACAAACATATTAGCAGCAAGCTTTCCATGGCAGCTTGCGGGCTCGTATCACATCGGCCAGCGGCCAGTTTTTGTCGTGGCACACTGCCTTCACCGTTAGGCCTAATTAGTGGTGCTTCGAAAGGTCTGTCAGGTCATCATCATTGGCCTATATTTATGTCCACAGCAGGAAGAAGGCCTTTCCCTGCGATCTCCAATTACCCTTGTCATGTGCTAGCTGATTCCAACTTGCACCTGCAAATTTCCTAACTTCATCACCCCACCTAGTTTTCTGCCGTCCTCGACTGCACTTCCCTTCTCTTGGTACCCATTCTATAACTCTAATGCTCCAATGGTTATCCATCCTATGCATTACATGGCCTGCCCAGCTCCATTTCTTTCTCTTAATATATCAGTTATTCCCGTTTGCTCTCTGATCCACACCGCTCTCTTCCTCTCTCTTAACGTTAGGCCTAACATTTTTTGTTCCATCGCTCTTAGTGCTTGTTCTCGAGCTTCTTTGGTAACCTCCAAGTTTCTGCCCCATATGTTAGCACCGGTAGAATGCAATGATCGTACACTTTTCTTTTCAACGACAGTGGTAAGCTCCCAGTCAGGATTTGGCAGTGCCTGCTGTATGCACTCCAACCCAAATTTATTCTTCTGTAAATTTCCTTCTGTCAAGTATTGGAAACTAAAGTTACTGTTTTATGCCGAATCGACTCGTATATGTTTGAAGAGGCCACACAATACACGGAAAGCTGACAAACCGCCTCGCAACAAAAGTGAGTGTATGGGATGGTACGGACGTTCTCAGCTGCCATTGCCATCTTTGCAATGCACCGTACGGAGGCTTCTCATTCTTGACGCCATTTATTGACGCATAATCTCTTGTCGAGCGTCTAGCATTGTTATTGGACGTACAGTCGAGTCCTGCCACAGCGAAATTCCGGGACACGCGAAAAATTTCGTTGACATGAAATTAGTACGTATATAAGTACGCCAAACGGCAAGGCCGCAAACAACACCGCAACATCATCCGGGAAATCATCGCGATGGCGGGGGAGGGGGGGGAGGGGGAGACGGGCCGAAGGTGGTCAATAAAGTGTCAACTTCATGAGAGAATGCATTTCGCGCCACTGTTGCAGCATTTTTCGTACACTGTGGCCGACAACGTGCGTGCCCGGCCGATCGCGAAACACTCATTTTGCGGCACATGCACCGTCGCAATGAAGCGTTTGAATTATCACAATTTCGTTACATATTTATGACAGTCGGCAAACTTGGCAAGCTTGCGCTTACCGGAAGTTTTATTTCAAGAAGTCAGTCAGCCTGGATTTCTTACGCTTCACGACAAGTAAGGGCGTTACACGAGTCTCACAGTCCGTTAAAAGAGCCATCGCAATGTCATTGTCGTGGGCTCTGATAAATTTTCTGATGAGGTCAAAAGGATCCATTACTTTCAAAGCGGTCGCCGGAGTCGGTGTGTCTAGCGGGTTGTCATTTTCCCCAGACGATGAGACGTTGGCATCATGTTTACAACAGCGGCTGCGGCGCGGCCGCCGTATCTTGAAAGCAATCTGCGCCGTGCACAAAGTGCGCGCCCGTGTGGGCCTCATCTTCTAAGCGATCTGCGATGTGGGCAAAGTGCAACTAGTGCCGGTAGAGTCATGTGCGCTGTGCTTTCGACATTTAGTTCGCCTTGAAGCGAGAGACGGCACAGAGGCCAATTCGCTCCTTGCTATTGCCACGCCCTCTCATTCTAGAGTGTTGACACTGAGTTTCCATGGTCATCGAGCGAGATGTGTTCATGTTTACCTGTGCACGCGTGACACCGTGCTTGGTAATTTAGTTAGTAAGCGAATGTTTAAAAGTTTATACGACCGATGAAACTACGATCCTTAGTTCGTATAGCTGTCTACTAATCTGCATTGCAATCGATGCCTTTCGGGCGAAACTGCAAAATTTTTTTCCTTCCGCTTTTTGCCTCAGCGATCATATGTGCCTTCTGCTTGAGAGAGAGAAATTTACGCTTCTTTGATGGCATAGCCATTTCGACCGGACACACACTACAAAAAACGGCGGCGATTGTGGTGATCCCATGCAGTCTTGCGTAGGCGTGTGATGACCGCGTGTGGCTATGGATTGCAGTGGCATAAATTGGTACTTCGAACTTGATTTTGTTCGTGAAAACCTCGTTCAAGCAGGCATACGATCGCCACAGCTTTGGAGGGGCCTTCTAATTTGACTACTCGGCAGTTCCAATTTCAATTCAGTCCTACTTTTGTTTTCAAAAAGTTAGTTGAAGCAGAAATACCGATTAAAACACCTTCATTATAAAGGAACTTCTTTTGTATTACTTTCTATGGGCAGCTGACGGGGAATTGGAAAATCTTCATTGTGGCAGAAATTTCGTTGTAGCGGCATTCGTTGTAGGGGGATTCGGCTGTAATACACATTTTGTGTAGTGCAGTAAAGTATGTGAAAGCACATGTCATTTGGAATGCACATAAGACATGGCCGTCAATTTTTGTTTTATTTCGGACAGTGCGAACTGTTCTAGCGCCTTTGTACTTTTATGTCTGTATTACGCTCAGGCACATATCTTTGTTCTTGCTAGCCTACAAAATTTTATTTAATTGTTTACAAAATGAAGTTCCCTGCCTACCCAAATCAAAATCTCTCCACGTCCGTGGGAAGACGAGCCTAATTGGTTGCTGTTGGCTTAGTGTCTTGCTTCACTGTTGAGTAGCACTTACTCAACAGTGAAGCACTCACTGTTGAGCAACACTTATGGATAGAACAGTAATAACAAGCTTCCCCAAATGGCTACAGAGTACTGCTGTACTACTCCAATCGTTCCATTGTTCCAAAAAGACTAACCTTTCTGCTCCAAAACTGCTCCAAAATGCTGGTGTGGCTGTTCCTAAACTGTTCCAGAATGACATTTTTTTTCTGCTCCAAAAATAGCTCCAAATCTTAAGCTGGCTTGACCACCAATGCATAAGGCCTCGTTGAAGGCCTCCAATCTGTAAGAAATTGGAAAAGAAAATGCGGCCTTACTTGAGTAAATACAGAAGCATTTGTTTCAGAAAAAAAGCACAGTGTTTTCTGCCATCAAAAAACAACACATTGAAGCAGAACAAGCCACTGTGCTTGCACCTGCGCCAAAGTAAGTAATGACTTGTGTCATAAGGTTACTGAAGGACGGCTCACACGAGCTGCGCTATTTTTTAATGTGAGAGGCCCAAACTGTTCTCAGCAGTGTTGCCAGGTTTGGCTATATATAGCCAAATTGGGCTATGGGAAAAATTTTTTGGCGTCGACTTGGGCGAGTTGGCTTTGTGGCTATATTTGGGCTATTGAAAATCTGCGACTTGACTGTGTTCGGGCTACACGTGGCGCCCTAATCCAAGCTTCAGAGGTGGCTCTGATCGGGTAGAAGCAAATCTCGAAGGCTGTGTTTTTTTTAGCTGGCTGAGCCGGCCGCGTGGCTGTGCATGTGTGCGTGCGCGAAATGACCCCCCCCCGCCTTCCCTTCCCTCTCTGCGCTGTTGTCTGAGCCGGTGGCTTTGATCTTTGTTGCACTTAAACTTGCACCCTGCTTGACCGTTATGCACCCGATCCCCGGGCATCGGGATGAACCTGGGAGTAGTGGGTTTTTCACAGTACAGTGTACTAACATGGCTATGCTCAGGAAGGCAGAGCAATACCATAGGGTCGGGACCATCGGGCGATCATGGCGCCGACATGAAAGAAGGGAAGCACGGGTGGATGACACGCTCCAGTGTGTTCATGGCCACGTCTTCCGGATGAAGACGTGGCCATGAACACACGATGAAGACATGGCCAGCGCGACAGGCACACAGGGTGTGCCTGTCGCGCTGTCGTGTCGCGGCGTGGAGCAACCACATGAACGCGACATCGCGAAAAAGAGTTGCGACGGATTTACATTGTTGTGTGAATAAATGTTATCGTGCGCGCGTAAAGAAATCTCAATTTTATCAAAAGGTCAATGTTTTATGTAGACCTAGCTAAAATATGCTATCATCCCCAGTGAAAATCCGTCCCATGCGCATCCCCAGTGGAACTCCGTCCCATGCCGTCAGCGTAAGGTGCCGTGGTGCCATCTGTTGAGTAAAACTTAAAGCACTTTCTCGGCTCTCGGTGGTGTCTCAGGCCTAACAGCGTCAAAACAAAACAACCGATCTCAATAATAACGACAAGAGAGCGCCGATACTTAGTCTTCAGCTAGCGATGAGGTAAAGCGATAACTGATTGTACTATTTATTTTTTGCTGTCACAGCGGAGACCAAGTTGCAAGAGTGAATTCAGATCGAAGCGGGCAGACTGATTGCTGCCATGTTGTTGTGCAATCGCTGTCCCCAGCGGATGTCATCGCGCTGACTTCCGGCCGACAAGCGATATTTTCTGGCTGGCCAAAAACCGGCGACACGACCAGCGACAGCGACAGATAGCCCCCCGCGACGGCAAAACCTGTCACTCGTCGCCGTCGCTTGTCGCTGTCGCTCGAAAATCACGTGCATGCGGTTGGGCCTTTACTACCATTTTCCTTTTCCTGCTAGATGAATTTTTCTTCGTGCTTAGATTCGAGATTCACTTCGATAGGTTGGACGTAAGATCGGATCCTCCTCGGGGAGGAGAATCCAAGCATGGGGAAGTAAGATCGGATCCTCCTCGGGGAGGAGAATCCAAACATGGGGAAGTGGGCCAAGTATGCGGGAACGTATAAAAAAGAATTGGAGCAAGACCCCGAGCAAAAGGTGGGTTCTGCTGCTTTTACTTCTAGATGGTTTGCCCGTAACGTCATGGATGCAGATATTCATTCTGTCAATATCGAAACATATTTGCCACGATGACATCAGTGCACCACGTCACATGAACTTCACCCACCGTGTTAGCTTACCTTGTGAGGTGTCGCGCTGCTGGCTCGATGACGCGGGTTTGATTCTGGGCCACGGCGGCCGCATTTCGATCAAGGCGAAATGCAGGAACACCCGTGTACTTAGGTGTACGTTAAAGAACCCGAGGTGGCCAAAATTAATCCGCAGTCTCCCAGCGTCGTGCCTCCCAATCATATTGTGGTTTTGGCACGATATGATTTATTAGCAATTATTAGAGTTTTAGGATAGGGGCCTCAAACGTATTGGGGACCCAAAGAAATAGTGTCGAAGCCACTGCGCATGCGCAAGGCGGAAACTGTGTTTGGGTTTTGCGTCGGGCATGCTATTTCATCGATTTAGTGGGAGCCCCAAAAGCTACCCCAAAAGCTTTCGTCAACAAACATGGCGGCGCCCATCCAAGCGACGGCTCTAAACTAGCACAAAACAGGGCTCGATTCATGGTAACGCATGAAGTTTGTAAGCTAGAAGAAGTGATTGCGGTTATCGCTTTCTCTCAACTAACATGCGTAATGAAGATTGATTCATTATACACTGCTGATTCCGAATTCAATTGTCGATTTCATGGCTCGTAGGCCTATCACAGATTGACTTTGCTGGGTGAAGGTCCGTAAAGTTGGTTACTCAAAAATAAGCGCAACAAGCTGCATGCTGATAATAGAATTGGTTCAAAATTGTCTTTAAAGGCGAAAACACAAAAGTCTCAATTACTTTGCTTATCATAAAGTGGTATATTTTATTTCAATATTTATAACAGCTTTTCTTTGATGCCGTAGTGACGCTGCAAACACAATACGCTATCCGCAAACGCAAAACGCCTATTCCAAAACTCTTCATTCCTGCATGCCCCAATGCTAACACCCGCAAAGTTCTTTGGGGCCCCAAACGTTAGGGGCCTCAATTCTAAAAATTTATTAGCCATCAACATGGTTTGCTTTTTGACAGTAACCGGTTTTCACTGCATTACCACTGTTATCAATTTGTTGTTTACCATTGCTCTTTGTGCGCCGTCGCGGCTTTTACCATTTCGAGCGAGTTAGTTCGGGACGTGCGAAAACGACTGCGTGCTTCTTACACTAGTCTGCCGGTTTGCGCAGTAATCTTTTAAAGCTCCGCTTACACTGATTCAGACAGTGAGTGGCATCTGTTGTCTGGCCCTTTTCTTAACACATGTTCTTGGCTTGCTAGAGACCTAAGAGGCAGCCATGTTGATGTAAATTGACACTATTGTAAAGACGAAGTGAACTTGGCCGCAAGCGCTCGCAAGGCGGGCGCTGGAAGAGAAAGACGACGAAGCAGAGAATAGAACAGCCGGCCCAGGAACGGGTGCTGTCTCTGTGTTTCTCCTCATTACACTATATAGGTAGTGTGTGTCCCAGCTAATCCAGGCCAAGCTAATTGAAAAAAAACAAAAAAGAAACGAGAAAACATGTATGGACGATGAGACAAATAACACGAGATATCATAGCACGAAAGACTTGTTTTAGCTCATGAAAAAAGAAGCCGTGAGCACGTCGCAGATCGCTGGACAGTTGAACTTCTACGCCGTAGGCAGAGATAACGTGAGAGATCGATGACGCTAAACATTATTTTGTGTTCGCGACAGCTAAAAAGCAGTGTTTGTGGTTAATATTACTGTAAATAACTAAAAATATTAACTTAGTACTATATGTCATAAAATAAAAGCACTGATTCGCCCTCTGCAGCAATTCGCTAGAAATTAAGAGCTTCCAGGGCCAACCAAAAAGTGTTCTGTGCAAGCATGATGTTCCTGTTGTTTATGTAAAGGGCCGACTGTCACGGCGGCACGGACATTTTGTTACAACGGGTTGTGAAAAAAAGGACTGCCATAATTGAATGTGAAAATCTGTACACAAATAAAATTGCAAATAAAAATGGCTATATTTGGCTAAGAAATATTCTGTACTTTTTTTCTGTTTGGCTACATTTGGGCTACAACTTCTCTAGCTTTTGGCTACGCCGCCTCGTCGGACCTGGCAACACTGGTTCTCAGGTGTATCTGGCACATGCTGAGAAGTCATTGCTCATTTATGACGACAGCGGTGAAAACGGTGCTTCTATGGTTGAGTAAATGTTTCTTTGAAGTCGACACTTGTCTGGTTCTCCTCTCGCCTTTGTTTACTTGCGCTGTTAGGACAACCACGTGTTGAGACTTGTCAGACCACTGCGGGGGAGAGAGGAAGGTTTTGCTTTTTGCAGTGATAGTCTGGCCTCGGGCCACATGCTCATTGGAGTGAGCGAGCAGGTTCAGACACACCGACTGTGTGGCAAGCTTATTTGTGGCAGGTGGTTGTCATTGCGTCCATCGCATCTACTCGGCCTGCGTGTTCTGTCGTGGCCAAGGAAAGACAGGAATGAATGCCTTTATTCAAGGACACCTCTGCTTTTTTAGCGCTTATCAAGGCAGTCATGGGCATGTGCTTGCACTGATAGCAGATATTGCTAGTGGAAGCCTCCTCTTGCACAAGAATGCTAAGCGGGGCTAGTTGGTTCATGTTCAACATGCTTAGCAGCACAGAGGGTGGGAAAAGAAAATTCATACAGAACCCATATTATGAATGCGATTTTCATTGAAACAATGTAGCTGTATTGCCAACGCTGAACCCTGTATGCAGCGGGGCTCCTTCCTTCGTACTGCACACATTGCGTCATCATTAGGATCGCACGTGGTACGGATTCAGTTCTGTTGAGCACTAGAGAAATTTGAAGAGGGTCAATTTGTCATTGCATCGGCCCGGTGGCACATACCTAATAGGTGGATAGCAAAATCTTGGTTGTCGCAAGGGATTGTGGGGTACGGCGTATTCTGCTGCAACTTCCGGCTCGTGACCATGACGCCGTCTATGCCGCCGTCACTTCATGCCCATGCTTGACGCGCTTTGTTTTTTATATACTGCGGCACTTTGGTGAAAAACCACAATGCAAGCACCGCCTGGAGTTCTAAAACGTAGGTGTAAGCTATCGCTCCTTCGTACTTATGTTGGCGCCCTTATATCATCATCATCATCATCATCATCATCAGCCTATTTTTATGTCCACTGCAGGACGAAGGCCTCTCCCTGCGATCTCCAATTACCCCTGTCTTGCGCTAGCGTATTCCAACTTGCGCCTGCAAATTTCCTAACTTCATCATCCCGTCTGGTTTTCTGCCGACCTTGACTGCGCTTCCCTTCTCTTGGTATCCATTCTGTAACCCTAATAGTCCCCCGGTTATCCATGCTACGCATTACATGGCCTGCCCAGCTCCATTTCTTCCGCTTAATGTCAACTAGAATATCGGCTATTCCCGTTTGCTCTCCGATCCACACCGCTCTCTTCCTCTCTCTTAACGTTAGGCCTAACATATTTTGTTCCATCGCTCTTAGTGCTTGTTCTTGAGCTTCTTTGTTAACCTCCAAGTTTCTGCCCCATATGTTAGCACCGGTAGAATGCAATGTTGTACACTTTTCTTTTCAACGACAGTGGTAAGCTCCCAGTTAGGATTTGGCAATGCCTGCCGTATGCACTCCAACCCAATTTTATTCTTATGTACACTCGTGTATTTTTAGGTGGCAGGCGTTTTATGCCCTAACGTGTTTGTGTCGCGTCAAATAGTCATATAACGTTCATCTAGCGGAAACGTTTGTCGAGCGCAAATAAACGTTTGTTAGCTTAAGAAGTAGTTTTTAATAAGTGTTAAGTCAACCTAATAAGTGGCTGTTTCTGATGCTTCCCATAACAAACTGTGCAGTCGATCCCTTCGTCCGCTGGTTTGTCTGCAGTGGTGCCCAGAACGCGCCATGTCGTTGGCTACTGTGCCTTCGCAGTCTCCCGTTTTTTTCTCAAGAGACGAATGTCATGTATAACTGCAGAGAGAAAGCACTGATTTAAGTATCTGAAAAGTGCACGAAATATTTTGACATTACCTCTCCTCCCTTTTTCGTGCAGCCTCAGTTGCCTTTTCGTTGTGCCGTTGATCCTGATGTGCTGATGATCCTTGCTGGGTGCACCTGTGTGTATTTAACTGATTGTTAAAAAGGGGGTATTTGTGCAAGAAAGTTATTCGCCCAAACACTTGCCTGTGACGAAATAATCTTAACATATTCTGGCTCCTACGTTCGCTTGCAGTTCGGCTTTGTTACACATGAAGATTACCCGGTTGCAGGCGCCTAGCAAAACCATGGTGGGCTGTTTAGCCGTTGGCTGCTCAAATTCAAGCGTTATAAGGTAAACTCATGTAACTATACTGCCTTGCAGCGTCCCTTGCTGAGTCAGCTGTGCACAAGCATCAGAGGCATGGCTGCCACTTCCAAAACTGAACCATCAGTGAACAAAAAGCAAATGAACGTACAGTGGCACTTATCAGGCGGCGATGAGCTGTGTAAGGGCCAACACGGAATGATTGCCCAAGATACTTCTTTCGCTAACATTGACTCAAGCAACAATAACTATTTCAGTGCACGAATTATTTTGACGTTACCTCTCCTCCCTCTTTCATGCAGCCTCAGTTGCCTTTTCGTTGTGCTGGAATGAAGATGGCACGTAATCAATGTGCTGAGGATCCTTGCTGGGTGCACCCGTGTGTATTTAACTTATTGTTAAAAAGGGGGTATTTGTAAAAGAAAGTTAGTAGACGAAGTTATTCGCCAAAACACTTGCCTGTGACGAAATGACCTTCACATATTCTGGCGCCTACGTTCGGTACCCACAGCTCGCCGTTCACGGTCGCTCGTTTGACGGCAACTGCCCATTTACGTTTGTGCGCTTCATTTCATGGAAAACAAAACATTTTTTTTCTATCACGGAAGAGTTCGCGCACCCTAATGCCAAGCAGCCAACCATAATCACGTTGCTGAAGCGTGTTTTCTTTGTGAACAGCAGCTGCTGACAAGGCTGAACGAAGCAACAGTAGCGCTAACCCTCGAACCAGAAGTTGCTAGCTGACGACATCGTCATTTTGCTATCCACCTATTACCCAAGAGGTTCACTGAATAGCAGCACAGACTGAGTGGCGCGTGCACAGTGCTCCAAGTTGGCGGCTCATTGAAGTTTCGGTACAGTTGTGCATCACCCACGTCGGCATCAAAGAGGTTCGTCCAAGAGCGGCACGTACTCGGTGACCAAAGTAGGTCGGTTTCGAACCCTCGGCACAGCAGCTACCCATTCGACGACCCCTGTTGGGAAAGCGGTTAGAGACATTGACAGTCTGTCCCCAAAAAGTGTGTTATGTGTCCAAAGAATGCTGATTGCATAAAAAATGTATGAACAAGACAGGTGCTCAATCGAGTGATTTTTAATAAACTTTTTATAGCGCAAACAAGAGACAAGGCATAAAAGGGAGGTCAAACACAGGACAGGCGCTTTGCGTGTTTGACTCCCTTTTGTGCCTTGTCTCTTGTTTGCGCTCTAAAAAGTTTATCACGTATGCACCAACTAGGTCCACAGAAAGTTCTTCTGAGTGATTCTTACTTGGTGCTGTACAATATATATGAGAGATGACAAGCAAGAGCACAACACTATCGGTTGCTCAGGTGGAGGAGAAGGAAATGGAGTAAAAGCTAAGATAATCCGAATAGCTGGTTGGTTCATAGCTAAGACGAGTTCTGAACAGCTCAACTGAGACCAAAGGAGGCAGACAAGAATGTCGCTGTTCCTTGGGGCGATATTCTTGTCTGTTTTTCTTTGTCTTTTCAGTTCAGCTTTTCAGAACTCGTCTGACCTAAAATAATCAGAATGCCAGGTCAGGCACGGCACATAAACAATTTAACGGGTGTAGAGCTCTAGCAATGCACCAAAAGTAATATTTCAAGCTGCTCAAGAACTGGATTGATGGCTGCTTTTTTTCCTCCATTTTGCTCGAGGACCTGGGAGTGTGTGCACGTGTGTTTCTTTTTTTTTTAAAGTGCAAATGCTTTATTCATTCTTCACATGAACATGATTACACAGATATCTGGACCGATAGCCAGGGAAGGCTAGTTTTCGGTCCAGTGTCCAAACAGGTCAGGTGCAGAATTTAAGAGTAGAATTCCGGAACATGTTTTGATTTATAACAGACAAGAAACATTAAGGAAGATTCCAAGTTAGTTGATGCACGTATGTTAAAGATTCTGGTTGTCAAGAAAAAAGAATTTGCTACACTGCTTGAAATTACGTGCGGTTTTAACCTCTAGGGGTAAAATATTCCAGATTTTTGTGCCACTGAATTCAATTACCTTTTCGCCATATACATTATAACACTTTGGTAAATTGAGGTTACCTTTCAGAGCATGTCTAGTACTGCGAGTTGGAAAAGAAAAGACGTTTCGAGGAATAGGAAAGTTAGTGCACAAAATATTATTAACTGAAATTGAGATCTTATGATTACATAGTGCCTTAACCGATAACACATGTTCTGTTTGGAAAATATCATTAAAAGTATCACTGTTGTAGGTTGAAGTGCTAATTATTTTCAGAGCCCTTTTCTGTAGTTTATGTAAAGGTTGTAAGTAGGTCATGTAGGTCACGCCCCATGATTCCAAACAATAACTAATATGGCTATGGCAAAACGCATAGTATAGGGATTTGAGTACTTCACGAGGGAAATATTGTTTTGCTTTTATTAAGGAGTAACAACCGTATGCGACCTTCTTGCATACACTATGAATATGGGCTTCCCAATGTACATGTTGGTCAAATATGACGCCCAGATATTTAAACAAATCAACTTCTTGGATGGGGCTATTATTTAAGCTAATATTTATTTGACTGGTGTCAACATTGTTTCTCCTCTACCGAAAAACTACATATTTTGTTTTATTGCTATTTAAAGTTAATTTGTTTTCTAAAAACCACGAGGAGATTCTTGATAACTCGGTCATCACATCCGTTTGCAGTGCAGGGAGTGTGTCTCCTGTAAATAATAAAGCTGTGTCATCTGCATACATTAGGACGTTTGAGTTCTGTAGAGAATTAGGGAGGTCATTAATGTACAACGAGAATAATATCGGACCGAGCACAGATCCTTGTGGGACTCCACTGGTGACTGTGCTGTATGTAGAATAATAATCACCCATTACTACCATTTGTTTCCGTGAGGATAAATAGCTGGAAAAAATTCGAGGGAGTTATTTGTAACTCAATAACATTCTAGTTTTTTCAATAGTATGGAGTGGGAAACCGTATCAAATGCGTTTTTTATATCCAAAAATATTCCTATAATTAGTTTATTTTGATGAAGTGCAGAATTTATTAATTGCGTAAGTGTCAAGACTGCAGTTGATGTCGATCTGGAGGGAACAAAGCCGTGCTGCTGCGGACAAATTACATTGTTTTCGCTTAGAAATTGTTTCAATCGGTTGGAAATTAGTTTTTCAAAAACTGTGTTTATCACACGCAAAACTGAAATTGGTCTATAATTCTCAGATTGGTTCGAATCTCCTGACTTGTATACGGGAACGACTTTGGCTCTTTTTAATATATCTGGATACGAGCAAGAAGCAAACGCTAGATTGAATACACGGCATATGGGACTGCAGAGAATGTCAATATTGTCTTTTATTACCCTAGTGGGTATACCATCATGACCAGCCGCTTTCTTTAGTGGCATTTTATTTATCGTTGATATAAGTTCGTTATGAGTTATTTCCTCTAGGTGAAAATCGTTTTCAACTATCCTAGGTAGGACAAGTGTGGGCTTGCTGGATATGAACTGATTTGCTAGATTCATTCCTATGTAGGCAAAATAATAATTTAAATCATTAGCTACTTGCATTGATGGTTTCTCAGGTTGAATGCTCTCTATTTTGCCTTTGCCTATAACTTCTTTTATGATTTCCCATATCCTTTTTGTGTTACCGCTCTCGTTCTTAATAAGGTTAGTATAGTATTGCTTTTTCGATTTTCTAATCATACTAATGAATGAAAGCCCGGTTAGCTTGTGCATGCGAGTAACCGGTGAAAATGATCACTGCCTGGATGGTGTCCATGTCCACTCACTGTCAGCGGGCATGCGATTATTTTAAAGTGAAGCTTCCTTTGATGTCTTGCCGAATAGCTCACACTTAAAAAAAAAATATTGAATTGCGTGCTCGATGGGGGTACGGGTCCACCACCATCAGGCCACAGTTCCTGTTGTGCCTACGGCAACTAGCTCTTTGCGATGGTCGCTGCATGTGTCGCATTGCTGAAAGATGCAGAAGAGAAATGGGCAAGCTTATAGCATTTGATTAACCACTTCACGAAATCTTCTTCACATAGATTCCGAGATGTGCATAATTTTTGTTTAAGTGCTGAGGAGGATGCCATCTTCTTTCAGAGAATACCTTTACATCCCACTTGATAGCTCCAACTACAAAAGCTGGCTCGGATGGTTACACTCGCCAAGCTCTCTGGCCAGACCTTGCCCTTATGCCAATAAACCCTTCATCTTTGCTCACCAAGCTCAAGGGCTGGTTTAGGCCTCTCTACCTAGATAATATGAGGGCAACTGGTGCTGCATCTATAGTGGCACACGTCATTTGGCTTTGCAAAATGTTGCTTTTATCATGTCATGGTAAGGAATTCCTTGAAGCTTTTGCATTTTTGCTCAATGAGCTGTTCATGAAATCCACTTGGGGCCACTTTAGTGCAGCTGGTATTAAGATTCATTTGGGATTTTGATGCTTCGGAATCCAAGCACAGTGACTGGCCAAAAGTGGCATCACATGTTGACAACATAATAATTGCATAATGCCACTTTTCTTTGAGAACCACATTAAAGAAACAAAAGCTTACCAAACAACACCTCTTTAGAGCCAGATTTTTAATTTCCAGCACTTTTTTTTGGATGATAAACTTGGAAGCATCAAACTTCATTTTGCTACGCAATGGTAGCGTTCACTTAGCCCTAGTGGACCCAGATCATGAACTAAAGTTTCACAACTGAAGACCTGCAGCCAAAACGCATTGTGGACAAGGGACGCTAAAAGTGACGCTTGTTTGGGACATCCCTGTTTTCTAAATCTACCTAGGTGTTGTGCTGCATTCTGGCCCCTGGCGGCTATGCTGTTCATGCGCAGGTCGGCCCTGACAGAGGTGAGCGTGCTGTGTGATGTGCTGGGCATTGCCCGCCAGAAGCACTACCTGGTGCTGGACCCGGTCTCTCAGGAACCACCAGAGCACCGACCCGTGGCTGTGCTGGTTGCCAAAAAAAAGGTATGCGCATTCCCTCTGGCGGAATGTTGCCCTCCTTACTACTGCCTTTGTCTTGCCGAATTCAGCTTCCCGTGGTTTCATTTCCAGTTTATTTGATTTGTAAAAAAAAACATGCATTTGTACACGAATATGCAAAGAAGGCCCCAGGGCAGATAAGGGAAAAGAGACCTCCTGTCAGAAAATGTGTATTATACAAAAATAATGTGTGGCTTGGTGTACACAGCGATGTGATTGCATTGAACTCTTTCTGTCCCCTACCATTGGGCATCGTTAGCCCGCTATCGATGGTTTGAAACGCCGCTTTCAAGACCTTCCTCGCTGCTCAGGGACACACTGCACCATTGGACGTGAAGGAGGAGAAGTACAGTTTTGTTTTCTAAGCAGTTTGCTTTTTTTTCCGCCTGAAGGTAATTTTTGAAAGCGCTCTGAAGTTTCTCAATCGTTAAAGCAGAACGCAAAAAAGACGACTCCGGAAACGGCGCGTGCACTTCGGGAGATCACAGATATCGCGATTCCGCTGTCTCTGCGGCTGATCTTATCAATACATCGATTAGCAGCGAGTCAGAGGACGCTGGCTTTTCGTAGGACTTTGAGTCTGAAAGCGACGACAGCGCAAACCAGCCCGGAACATCGGTGGCCGCAGTCCGGCACGCTCAACTGTGGTGCTTGCAGTTAAATTTTTGTAACGGAATACCTGTTCATTGAAAAATATTTGTTTTCTTGGAGATGGGTGCCTATTAGACGGCAATACATTTTGCATATCTTATAATTTTCGTTACATTTTATTCTTTGTAGATACAAGCGTGTCTTTACAAACATTGTTCAATTTTATGCCACAATATTGATTTTGGCAATTCATGCCTTTTTTATGGCATAAATCTCATTAATAAAACTTTTATGTGTGAAAAGTGCATTCATTCTGCTTTTTGTTATTGTATTACAGAAAACAGTGACTGCAGTAGTTCCTTCAGGCAAAAATATTTAGTGTAACCTACAAAAGCACACCTATTTTCCCCATGGTAGGGAAAGAGTTAAGGGTAATAATACAAAGTAACATAGCACAACAGAACAACAGTCCATTTGTACATGATAAAGCGTGGTGAAATCGTCTATGAACTGAAAATGTCGGTTATACAACTTGCAAGACAAACGAAACAAAACAAAAAGAGGAGAAGAAAAAAAAGAGAAAATGCGAATCACAAAACCGCCTTGTGAACCGCCACGCGGCACTGCGGTCCCGCCTGAACGATGTTGACACCCTGCCGATAAGAAATGTGACCTTTAGAACACGCCAGATATACTTAGATCAATAATGCGCCGCCACGATGAAACTGTCTGGGAAGAAGGCGAAAATCGCCGGCGAATGCCTGTCGATGTTCCGGGGCGGTTTGATGCACTTTTACCATCCATAGAAAAGTTTGGTAAATTGAAGCCGTCTTCCAAGTCTGTGTTGCAACCATTATCCAGAAATTCGAGCCCAGATGCATCGGAATTCGTCGAAATTCACCATTTCCGTGGAGCAGCAGTGCGCGGCCTCGACGCCATCTTTGAAACTAGGAGCGCTCCTCTCCCCGACTACGAAGGGGATTTAAAAATCCCTGCGCAGTGGAAAAGAGAAACACAAAAGCAAAACTCATAAAATAGTTTCTCTTTAACCCATTAGGTTGCGCTAGCTGTCCAGAAGCGCTCGGAGAGTGCCAAAATTCAAATTTGTACCATCGATGGGAATACGTGTGCTCACGAAAGTGTTAAGGAGAGGAAAAGCTGGCACCACCGTCAGCTTTCTTAACAGTGGCTGTGCCAACATGTTTGGATGTGAATGGTTTGGCTTAGAATATGGTCATGGCTGCTCAAAAAAAGCTTTCTTAGATTGAAATCTTCATAAAAAGTGTTGGTGCTCCCGCATTATTATTTACTGACGTATAGTACTTATAGTAAGTGAAAAATAAAAATGTGCATTTTAGACCTACGCACGGAGCATCACCTTGTCCACGACAGCATGTGTTCCAAATGGAATAACGCATAAATCAATAATTTATTTACCGTACCCGGGAACAGCGCTCAGGTTTGAGTGCTGATGCACACATTTGCTACGGTAAGGCTATTACTGTAATGCTATTAGTAGGGGTGTGCAAATGCTCGAATATTACCGAATCGAGTATTTGCTATTAGATTCTTTGAATATTCAATGTAGAGGCCTGCTCATTGCCGCAGGTTGTGTGCACTGCGGAGCCCCTTGTGCTCAATGCCGCCCAAGCAAGCGTTTCACTTCGCTTTCGGAGCAAAATAAGCACCAAGCGTGCCGCGAACGGGCTGCCTCGGCTGATGCAGCAGTGGAATTTGGCACTGCGAGTGCTCTTCGACTTCGGCCCGATGCAGGATCGCACCCGCAGTGCCCGAACACAGTGATTCGCAGAATGGCGCCGATTCGGCCATGGCCCCCTCTGCCTGTACAAGGTTCGTCCGTGTCAACGGGACCGTTTGAAATGATAATGCGATGCTGACAGAGGGAAGAGAAACAATAGTAGCGCGTATTTCGTAATGTGTGAAAGCATGTGTGAAGATCGGGCTGATTAGCTGCCTATATGCACATGGATCATGCTGAATACACAGCGACAAACTTCACGCCGCTTTGAAGCCGTCAATCCAACGCACATGCGTAATCTTGGTACCGGTCACTAGACAGCTTTAGCTTAACGTTAGCAAAATAGCAGGGTTAAGGGAAATGGTGTTACCATTCCACAAACAAACTTTGTAGAAAGCGAGTTTTAGTATAGCGTGATAGCATAGTGTATGACTATAACTAGCGGTGAAGGTAGAAGGGCCTTGCATGACATTACCGAATCCTGACATGACCAGGGTAAAAGTGCTGGGGAAGATGGAATAACAGTCGATTTAGTCAAAGGTGGAGGAGATATGCTGGAAAAGCCAGCGGCCCTTTATACGCAATGCCTCATGACTTCAAGTGTACCAGAAAGTTTGAAGAATGCCAACATTATACTCATCCATAAGAAGGGAGAAGTTAAAGAATTGAAGAATTATTGACCCATGAGCTTGCTTTCGGTATTGTATGAAATATTCACCAAGATAATTTCCAATAGAATCAGGGCAACACTTGACTTCAGCAAACCAAGAGAACAGGCTGGCTTCAGGAAGGGATATTCTACGATGGATCATATCCATGTTATCAATCAGGTAATCGAGAAATCTGCAGATAGACCTCTCTATATGGCTTTCATTGATTATGAAAGAGCATTTGATTCAGTAGAGATACCAGCAGTCATAGAGGCATTGCGTAATCAAGGAGTACAGGAAGCATACGTGAATATCTTTGCAAATATCTACAAGGACTCCACAGCTACCTTGGTTCTCCACAAGAAAAGTAGAAAGTTACCTGTCAAGAAAGGTGTCAGGCAAGGAGACACAATCTCTCCAATGCTATTCACTGCATGCTTAGAAGAAGTATTCAAGCTCTTAGACTGGGAAGGCTTAGGTGAAGTGAGGATCAACGGCGAATATCTTAGCAACCTTCGGTTTGCAGATGACATTGTCCTATGCAACAACAATGGGGACGAATTACAACAAATGATTGTGGACCTTAACCAAAGAAAGTGTAAGAGTGGGGTTGAAGATTAATATGCAGAAGACAAAGATAATGTTTAATAGCCTGGCAAGGGAACAAGAATTCAGGATCGCCATTCAGCCTCTAGAGTTTGTACAGGAGTTTGTTTATCTACGTCAATTACTCACAGGGGACCCTGATCATGAGAAAGAAATTTACAGAAGAATAAAATTGGGTTGGAGTGCATACGGCAGACATTGCCAAATCCTGACTCGGAGCTCACTACTGTCGTTGAAACGAAAAGTGTACAACATTGCATTCTACCGGTGCTATCATATGGGGCAGAAACTTGGAGGTTAACAAAGAAGCTTGAGAACAAGTTAAGGATCGCACAAAGAGCGATGGAACGAAAAATGTTAGGCCTAACATTAAGAGACGGGAAGAGAGTGGTGTGAATCGGAGAGGAAATGGGGATAGCCAATATTCAAATTGACGTTAAGAGAAAAAAATAGAGCTGGGCAGGTCATGTAATGCGTAGGATGGATAACCGGTGGACCGTTAGGGTTACAGAATGGATACCAAGAGAAGGGAAGCACAGTCGAGGACGGCAGAAAACCAGGTGGGGTGATGAAGTTAGTAAATTTGCAGGCGCAAGTTAGAATCGGCTAGCGCAAGACAGGGGTAATTGGAGATCGCAGGGAGAGGCCTTCGTCCTGCAGTGGACATAAATATAGGCTGATGATGATGATGATGATGATTATAGACTATGTGTGGGATGCTATTCCATAAAGCTTTCAATTTTGCATATGTAGTGCACCTAAGTGATTCTATCAGTGTGTGCGTCAGGAGAGTGCGAGAGGCAACACAATGGAAGCCAGGAGCGTGTTGTATTTGTACTTTCCATGTCAGCCGATCCGTAGTGAAATCAGTACAAACAGTACTGGCTGTCTACCGTGCCTCCGAGATCTTCTGATCTCAGAGTTCATATGCCGTCGTTGTGCCTATCTCCCGACTTCACTGATAAGTGGCGCTGTCATCTCGGAAGGTTTCTCTCATTACGCCTCGATGCGTTCAACATGAGAAGCAATCTCGAAAACTCCACAAGGTTATCCATAATACTTTGTTATTGAAGTGGCCTGAGACTAAACAAAAGTCGTTTACACAGTCATTTGCTATGAATGGAATGAATTCTACAAATTCAGTTGGAAGCGGGCAGCTTGGAGCGCTGCCATGTTTTATGTAAACTAGGGAAACCACAAAAGACAGCGTTAACTCTGAGAAATAGCGTGCATACTCTAAATGCTATGGGTCGTTTAGCGTTCTGCGCATGCGCATTTCGATCCCGCTATTCCGCTGTAAGGACTGTGTGGCGGAGACAACCACCGCAAGGCCGAGAGATGGCGCCACCGGACAGAGCGACATCATCATCACCGATACGGAGCCGAGAGATGGCGCCACTGGACGGAGCGACATCGTGAGCACGGAGAAGGAGTGGTGGGGAGGCCGAGGAGGTCACTCTAGCAGAGGAGAGAGAATAAAGTGCTGTACTTGTTCCAGACGCGGTGTGCACGCTTCCTCCCTGACACCGCTAAGCCCGCTATTATGCCAAACACGCCAAACTAAAGATGTCTATTGCTGAGCCACCCGTACGAACATATTAGCAGCAAGCATTTCGCGACGACTTGTGGCCCATTACTATGACTGCACTGCCTAGGCAATTAGGCTTAATCGGCGCTGCTTTATCAGGCGTCGGTGACTGAAATTACGGTTTGGTGCCGAATTGATGCAGATCTAGTCGTAGCAGTCACGCGACACTTTGAAAGCCACTGATGAACTGCTTTGCAAACGAAAGCGAATACATGGGTTAGCAACAAAGTTGTTCACGGCTGCCATCTTTGAGACACACCGTACGACAGCCTCTTGTTCCCAATGCCGTTTGTTGATGCACTTCGGTATCTTTTTGTAGCTTAGAGCAACCCCTCACAGGAGAATAGCTTTGGATTTACACGGCAGGCACAAAAGCGTCATGGCCATTTGCATGCATTTACGTGGATGGCGGTTGAATGAGAGGTGGGTGCGGATGAGTAAGCGTCGCGCGAACTTGCTGTGATCCTCTAGATGTCAGAACCAGATAGGTGGTAAATAAAATTGGTGCTGACTATGCCCGGAACAGTCATTGAGTCACGTGATGCGCGGTCTTTTCTTGTGTCGAACAGATTGGCCTTACGATAACCCACCTGCCGTAAAGTTGGGACAGCCCTTGTACTTTGAAGGAAAAAAAAATCAGCGCAGCTTCACTGACTTAACGTCGCAAAGACTGATGAAACAGCGGAGCTGGTGGCTTCAACTTGGCTTTTACTTCCCGACGAGTCTCTTCGAACCGTTGCTGCGGCGACGCCTCCCTCACTCGAAACTCGGGGTCTTCGGATCTTCGCCGTCGCTTAGCCTCGGCTTCCCTTGCTCGCAACTCCGGGTCGGCACGTCGTCGTTGGGCCCATGCTCAAGCAGCTTCCCATTGTCTTTCCTGCCGCGCCGCTTCTTCGGGAGACGGTTGCTTCTTCGTCCTCGCCATACTCGTCGCCGAACGTCGGAATGCTCTGCGCCGACAGAGCACGCTTTTATGCTGCTCGGTAGAGCCCCCCGCCCCCCCTCCCTGCTATCTCTCCCTGGAAAGCGTCGCTACACCGCCGTCCCTCCCTCCTTGGCTCCGCCCACCTGTCACTCGCCGAGCGCTCTCCCTCCCTCTTCCTTACCACTCTCGGACCACCTGTGGCTGGCGCACACTTCGCAAAACCGATCAACACTCGGCGTGGTTCAACCTCGGCCTTAAACAGCTCCGCTCTTTAAACTGGAAAGCGAAACTTTTCATGCCATAAATAAAAGATTACCATAAAACGCAGGCCCACTATTAAACAGAGAACCTCATTGGTATTCAGTGCAACGGACGGTCACTAATTCATTAGCTTCAGAGGAAAGAAAACACTTGATTATATGCAACAGAAATCCTATTGATTGAAAAAATACTTTCAAGACTTCGTATATACTACGAACTGAGCTGTAGTCAGTGCTGGCATACTGATTTGGTAATACCTCCCTTTTTAGTGAGAGTAGACTGCGCTAGGTACGTCTTGATTTTCTGTGTGCCAATGTTACTGACAGCTTGTCACTTTCTTGTTATGCAATGCTAGGAGACTCCCGAGCATGTGCTTGACCAAAATTTGTAAGAAATAAGTTTTGTGAATATTCTCGTAATATTCGACTCACTATTCGTCATTATTTTTCTTGATTTGATTTTATATTCCATTCGAAATCTACTATTCGGTATTTGCAGACCCTGAGCAATTAGCATTCTTTCTCACGACAGGTGTTTCATTAGTGATTATACTTGATGGGTTCTTGTGATGAGGGAAGTAACAAGACAGAGACAGGGTTATATGACAGGGTTGTATATTCTATTCCAGAATGTTTGTTTATTTTCGTGTGGGTTACTTGCTTTCTATGTACATTTTGAAATACAGTAATGTGCAATTGAAAATACGCAGATGTTATGTAGGTTGTATACATTTGTACAGTTTAGGATGAAATGTCCGTTGGTTTGGCTGCACCACTAGACAGCAGCGCATCATCTTCTCGTTTGTCGCCGATAGCGACGGATAGCTTGCAGCAGTGGCCAGTTGGCAGAGGTACAAGGGTGGGTTTCGAAACCTCGGCACAGACCGAGTGGCACATACCCAGTGCTCCAAGTCTGCGTCAAAGCGTTTCTTCGTTCATCGGTACAGTGATCCATGTTGGCGTGAAAGAAGTTCGTTGAAGAGCGGCACATATACTCAGTCGCTGAGCATTGGCCGGATGGTCCGATGGTTGGTTTTGAGCACTGTTACCTCAGCACGCCAGGCCGATGCGCTACCCATTCCACTGCGAACTACCCAGTGACCCAGGCTGGTGGGAAAACGGTTAGATACAAACAAACATGTATAGATACAAACAGATAGATACGCGCATACATACATACGTGGCCTCCGGAAAGTGCGTCGAGTACCCTAAGAATGTTAATCGCATTGAAAAATCTCAAACACCATGCCTTACTGTACTGCAGGTGCCAGAATTGACAAAGCAATCTCATGGTAACCATGTTTTGGACATTACCTGCTGCCAGGGGTGCAGACAAAGGCATTTTTAAAATGCATCTTGCTAAACTATTTTGCATATTTATCTTGATGCAGTCAAACGCCTCTACAACGAAATGATCTGTATAACGAATGATTAATTCTGTCCCGGTTCTATTGCGAGCTGTGCGGTGCAGGACCTTTACAACGAAGTGACTTGCATAACGGATGATTTCGGAGGCCCCAAGCACTTCGTTATAAAGGCGTTCAACTGTATACAGTTAATTCGTTAATTCTCATTAATACTCGTTAATTCGAAGTCCGCTGAATCACAAAAAATCTTCAAATTACGCTGATTTTCGAATTACCCAAAAAGAAGAAAAAAAAGAAAGGAACAGGGAAGGAAGAACTAAACTGCGTGACACACACGTTTATTTTCCGTCGTGTAGGAGGACTACTCAAAGTAATCATTGATGCGGGATTGCTCCATGATATCTAGCCTGCTAATCATGTGCAGCACCTCACAGTCACCACCGCTATGCTCAGCAAAGCTGTGTACGATGCTCAGGGACTCTGTCACTACAGTGGGTGCATGAGTGGACTCATTATCCTCCCCGCCATCACCTACTGGCACACTGTGGGAGGCTTCGACCTTAGCAGATAACGTCTCCACGTCGGCTTCTGCGTTAAAGTAATTGGGCAAGCCTGGTTGACCAAGAGATTTCCTGCATGGTTGGGAATCATACGCACGCAACGCACCAGCAGTGGAGGAAACATGACAAACGTGACATGGCTGGTTATTGGCATGGTTCGCAAAGCTGTATGGCCCATCAGCGCCCACGTCATGGAATCTAGCACTTGCTCGAACGATGGTGTTCGAATGGCAGCCCCGGTGACGGCGCTCTCTTTGTCTGATCTCGAAGGCCATGCATTTATGTACTGCATGCGTCAGAATCACTTGCAGGAGCGAGAAACATGTTATGGCCACCGTATTTCTGATGTTGCCTCCGAGATATGCAAAGTTGTAAACGTGTTGCGGCGGCTGTAGGAAAAAATGTCCCCAGAAGAAATATCCCCGGAAGGTACGTCCCCTCAGGAATTGCGCTCTAGAGAAAAAGTCCCCAAGTGAAAAATTAATCAAAGAACGAATTTTGTGCGAACTCACTTGACAAAGAACTGCACTTTTTATTCGACACTTGGCATAATTTTCGACCACCTTGGTTTCGAAAAAGAATGAAGTTATAACCGAATTGTATGTCCAGTAGCCCTCAGGAAATCTTCAATTTTCGTCATCCCGGCAGTGTAGTCGTCACATAGGTTGTGAACACGCATGGCCATGAGCGCTGACTTGTTCCTCTTCTTTGTGGGTGCACCAACTCGAGACTGGGCCATCTTCATTGTCACGGTGGTTTCTTCCGAGTGCAAGACATCGATGGCCTGTTGGGTGGCTGTGGCCCACGACGCTTCCCAGGCCTCCGCATGATTGTTCGTCCTGTGTCCTCCATCAAGAGTGGCCGAGTAGACATTGCACATCGCAGGGGGTTAAGTGGGAGGGGTTCGTCGCAGACTAACCATGTTGTCAGCTCTCTTTACCCGCCTGTAGGTACCCGAAACATATGTTGTGTCAAAATATTTTCTCGGCCAGCTTCTGGCATTTAACCTTCTAGTGCGGTCATTCCATCTTGTATGTCGTCAAGCGACAGGAAAGCGAGGGTGTCCAGCATTCCCATGAAAGTTCGAAACTCGTGATCTTGCCTTTAAAAGGTTGATCAACCCGAGCTCTTGATTTTTTTGCAAGGTGCTTTGGCACAGATGGTAGAAGCACGCCTTTATCGTAACGTCTTCTGCAAAGACTGTCTTGACAGCATTCATGGTCACCCTTTCAATGTTGCATGTAACAACATCCGGATACAAAGTCAGTCCAAGGAGTTCGCACTGGTCACGTAGTGACCTGAACAGATCTTTGTAGGCTTCTTGGTTTTTCCTTGTCATGAAGGCATAAGCAACCGATACAGCGCTTTCGCCTAGCGATACAAGAAGAAAGTATAGCTGGGAGCGAGATCGAAGTTTCCGTCCATAAACCAGGTGCTGCTCTCGCCTAGTAACTTCAAGCATGTTGTGCTGGTGAATACAAGTACTAGTTGGGTTTCAGTCTCTGGGCAATTATTGTAGCACAGGAAGCGCTCTGGATGGTTGCCCGCAGTCATAGTGCAAGGTGCCGGTTTAACAAGGTCCTTGAGGCTGACAGGATTCAGTGGGTAGATATTGCTCCGCTGTTGGCAAATGCAGCGTTTCAGGCTCTGCTTGCTGCTCGTGCGGCATTTTTATTCGTCACTAAGGTTTCTGACGGCATCTGCGACAATGGCGGCAGGCTTTTCTCTCGGGTCAAGTGCAGTCTCTTTGGTTTTCTGCTTTGTTTTTGCAATATTAATCGCAGCATTATCTACAGGGTGGTTGTGGGGAACACTTAGGCGGTAGTCTCTCGAGGATTTGTCCCTAATTAAAGCACCTTTGCATCCATTACGTTTAGAACAACGCCAGCGGCTGCCAGAGGCAGTATATTTTTGTCTTTTGTACATATAACTGCCAAGGCACAGCTTTGTGCCTCCTTTGTTTGACTTCATTGTCTCCATTCTGCAAATAAGTACCGTATCGTTTAGTCATCACCAGGCCAAGTATCCAATTTTGAGCGCACTGCGCACTGTTACTGCAGACTTACCTAGCAAGCGCTGGTGCGACCACCAAACTCCTGCTTCCAGATGCAATGCATAGTTGCTGAACTGCCACCCCCTGTATGTTGTTTCAGGCTCGTGTGGTAGCTAGATGACATAGGGCTTCTTCGATTGAGCTCTGGCAGCCCGCTGGCAGCCAGACGGCAGCAAGCTAGTTCCGGTTCTGTTAGGAAGTTACGTGGGCTGGGATCCCAAGACAACCTGGAGCTGCCCAAAATTCACAAAATCGAACGCCGGGACAGTGCTGGCCGCGGGATAAATGTAAACATGCTACCAGCAGGGCAGCGACCAGCGTGGGTGGCGCGCGAGTGGCGTAGTTGGCCCATTTCTGCGTTGATACCTCGAAAATATACAGCTGTATTCGGAAAAATTATCACTTTTGCGAAATTTCGCGCGACTGAGACTTTGCACAGCGTTACAAACGGCCTGCAACGCGTCCGGTGCCAAGACTCAAAATCGCACGTAAATAATCGCGAAAAAGCAACCACTCGGGGTTGCCGCGATGAGGTCGGCCTCCGGTGACATTTGAAGTCATTTGACAAGACACGAAAAAGTGGGTACGTCATAACGCGTAAAATTTCGTGCCGATCGACATGCCTGAATTCGATTTCACAAAGTTTGTTTCGGTTGATAGTGCTTCTTTCAATTCTGCTCCTGTGCTGAAGGAGCTGGGGCTGCGACTGGCACATGAAAATGCACGCCACCTGTAACCAGTGAAAAGCTTTACACGAAAAATCGTATTGGTCGATCATGAGAGCAATAATTAACCTAATATACGTGTGGGCACTATTCATCTCAACCAGTGCATTCCTTTAACATCAACGGCGGTTTCGAGCTGCCACCCAAGCATACGACGGAGAGACGGAGCGAACACGGGCTAGCTGCGATGCCTTCGCTATATAACTGCAGAAAAAAGAAACAAGATATTGCCGCATATACGCGAGCGATGTGAAAAGGGATACCACTAGAGAAAGATGAACCGAAAAGGCACCGCGATGTGTGGGAATTGAGCGTCTACAACTTCGCGAACAACTTGTATGGAACACGATGAAAATACCTTGCAAGCATAATCGACAGTGCCCATGGTGACAGCGCCGTGCGCGCTGTTTACGGCGGGGAAGAAGCATTAATGGCATACACACACAAAAAAGAAAGCTTCAAATGGTTCACCGCTGCTCGTATGGCACCGCCTCGCAATGCGGAACGGTGTGTTAGAACCCTAGTAAGAAAACACTATAGAAGAAACGCAATCAGCGATCCACGCACCGAGCCGACGAGTACGCGAGACGAATTCCAAATCCATAACAGCCGGAGCGGCGCGCACTAGCGTTCGAAGCACGCCAGTTAGCTGAGCGAAGTAAAAGTTCTCAAGCGCCTGCGCTGCAATCCGTCAAGTCCCCACAAAGATGGCGGCGAGTGCTCATCGCCTGTTTATCGTCTGCTAGCCAGAGAACTTCCAGAGGGCAGCCAGAAAAAAATCATCCTGGCTGGTTCTAGCAGCCCTTAGGTAGCCAGAAGCGTCCAGTCCGAGTAAAACGCGCCGCGGAAGTGCGACACGCGGTGGGTGGAGCAACCCGAGAAAAACGAAGGCGCTTTGGTTGGCTATGGCAGCCCGCGGGTAGCCAGAAGTGGAAAATCGAAGAAGCCCATTGTATCTGACATTGTATCTGACATGAAACATATATAGATATCGTCGAAGGTCAGGCGAGTTGGTTTGTCATTATTTCACCTCGTCTGTGTTCTCGTCTTTTGTAACATGGAAATAATGTATAGATATATTTTTTTCACATCTGCTTTCTGGATTTTGGGGGATTTTTTTTTTTGCAATGAGAAATAAAGAAGGGGGAGATTGAAGGCGGTATGTTACAGCAACATTTGAGGCCACCCGTCTGGGGACGTTTGTTCCGACATCACAAATGGGGACATTACTTCCGGGGACTGTTTTACCGGAACCCTGTCGCGGCATGCCAGTTTCGAAGGCCACAACCAGAAACTCTTTTAATTATCCGAATGGATGGGTGCAGGATTTTCAAGTTATCCGGTATAATTTGCATTGCAAGTTATCGACTGCAAATAATTGATGTTTAAATAAACCAACATTGGATTATCCAGGCTTTACTGTGCTAGTAACAACTGTTGCATTGACTGATGACCATAAAATGGGATCTTGATGTCAAAACTAAACAAGAACAAAGTAGCAATAAGCTCAAACCTTTTTTTTTTTTAATTGGAGGATGCTTAAGCTTCGCCTTTAAGTCTGGAATGCGATAGCATTCAAAGATCCCTGACTGCTTCTGACGCTTCCCGCCGACTGCAGCTTATGTAACTGTAATGTTTACCAGGAAGCATTGGCGGCTAACGCTATGCAGGAAGGTGAGCTTTCTGGCAGAAACGCGGCCTCTTGCGTGAGCCAATCTTCTGTTATTGTTTCGCACTTTTAGTATTTTGGTCTCAGAATATTTAACATAAAAGGCATGTGCTGTCGATGTTTTGTTTCATGACATTTGTTTGTGGGCTGTCATTGTCAAAATTACGAAAGATAACTTTGTCAAGAATGTAAGACAACGTATGAGCAGCTTTAGTGATAGAATGGTGTGGCAATATAACCCGCATAAGCTGCATGTCATGTAGCATTGTGTGGTATATACATATACCTAAATATATACGGAAGCTTTAGTGCTGTATAGACTTTATATGGCAATTTTCGCTCACGGGACGCCAACGCTGGCTACGACGCAGACATTGTGATTTACTGGATTTACTGCGACACGAGGCCCTTAACGCTGTCGCGTTGAAAGTTTCTAAGGAAAAAACACAGGTGGTTGTACCATTACTGGCTGATTTTTTGGACTCGCTAGGTATTGCCAATATTTCTAAAACAATAAAGAGTGCCACAAAATGGATGTACGTCTGTCTTCTTGCACCTGCTTTTTGAAACCATGCATACCAGATGTGATAGAGTATGTAATGCAGGCGCTGGCTGCAGCAGCAGGCGTCCTTCTCACGGGTGCCGAATGCCTGCGAGGGGCGGCAGCCGATCCGGGGGGTCTGTCGAGCCCCCGGGGTGCGGGGGGTGCCGCACTGTCGCCGCAGCAGCAGCGCCTGTCCCCCGACTTCCATGCTGAGCTGCTGCACATGCGCCAGAACTGGCGGCTGCGCAAAGTAGGCACCACCATCCTCGGGGACCTGTCCTACCGCAGCGGTGAGTCCTCCCTGGTGGTGTGGCCACAGAAATGGGAACAATGCTTCAGCTCCCGTACTGAATCACAGTCTTGTAGAGCCAAAATATCTTTGCTTCTTTTGAACTTTAATTTCCGCGATCGGGGTCCATTATTCTGTGCCGTGATCAACCCCCATCAGACGTGTTTTTGTCAAACCCTCAATGTCATTGCAGTCGCAAAGCATAGGGCAGGAGATAGTGTGCATTCACACCGCCGACTGACATGCGGCAAATTTGGTCACAAATGGTCGTCTTGATCGAAAAGAAATGGTCGTCGTTATCGAAAAGAAGCTCTGCGACTGGAATTTCAAATCTGAAGCAATCAGCAGTGCAGGAGCTGAACGTCGGAATACGCTGGTGATTACTTTAAGTGGCCGTTGTTGTGTGAGCAGACATGAATGGCAGAAATTTCGATGCAGCGCGGTAAGTCATGATTGCCGGTATTAACATTGGTTTTTGGTTGCCAGTCGTGGACCTCTGTCAGACGCCTGGGTGAATGCCCTCATGCACCTCCGGAAGCGCCCGGCGAAAGAATAAATTGTGTAAATCTGCATAGTGACAAAACGGACACGGGGGACATTATTTGTAACAAATGTTATTTTGAGCAAAGGGATCGGCTAGGTGCCTCGTTTCATTCTTGTTTCCTTGTGTTGTGTAGTGCGCTGGCTGCCGTCATAACGGCCCAGTGCAAGAATGATCAGACATGCGGATTTGAAACTTTGTCCAAACATTCTCTGCCACTTCATAGTATCATAGAGATGTCGCTGATACAGACACTTGCATCAATTTATGCGCAAGCATGTCTCTTAAGCATTGGGATGCTAGTAAAGCATGGGCTTACGTGTGCAGGATGTGTTTGGTTACATGCGGCTTGACCTTGTTCTCGACCTATGCAGTGATCGGAATGCTGGGCCAATCTGCATGGAATGCCATTAAAGCTACTATGTGCGTGGCACAAATCAGAGAAACTGCCACCCTATGCGAAGGATGTTGTCGTTGGGCCTCCTCTTTCCATTTATGAACTAAATAAAGCATTACAACTGACATGCATTTTTAAATCCATTTGCGTCCACCCTGCTTCGTATTTGATGTTTCAGTGACTTGGACTGGTATCATTTGTCTATATGCCTGCCAGGGAATTCGTGCTTGATCACTACAGTCTAGAAAAACTTGTTGCTGGGCTAGGAGTTGGAAATCCATCTCGGTAACTTGCTTCAGAGCTCAAGGAAACACACTGAAAAAAAGGCCCTTTCTTTAGTGTTTCTGTGTGCGAACGTGTACTTGTATACGATTGTATTCTTTTGTGTTCTGAAGCTGTTGCCAAGATCACTACAGTCGCCTTCGAAACTTTTAAAGTGCTACAAAACGACACAAAAACAAGAAGCAAGAGGACAAGGTGCTTCTTGGCATTGCACATGCCGCAAAGAGATATCTGTCCAACTCAGCACCACCTGTCAGTTGCTGACTTCCAATGAAGCAGCAGCAATGTGTGCCAAGCAACACACTGGGGCCATAACACGGACGGGCTCGCTCCCATTGTGGTGGCAGGTCTCCTGCTATCTGTGCCTTCTCTGATTGCGTGGAAGCAAGAAAGGACAGCAGAATTATGCAACATTTTGAAAATTTTATAGAATTCAGTAGCTAGACTAGTCAGTTATTTTTTAGCTATACAGTCGAACCCACTTATAACTATACCAGTTTTAACAATATATCGGTTATAACAATGACAAGCTGCTGCACCGTCAACTTTTGTATGTTTTCTATGGTGAAATAACCCGCTTACTACAGTGGGCTCCCATGTCGCATTATCGGTTATAACGATGCAGTCTGGCCACTGGGTGTCTGTGCCAAAAGGTAATGGAATGCGAAATTCTCGAAATGAAAAAAAAAATTCGAGCCACCGCATGCCGCCGCTCTGTTTTCCAGCCTTCTCCACATCACCAGCCTCGCGCGCCTTTCTCCTGTCGCTCTTCCACCCCTCCAAAAACGAATGGGCTGCGCCGATAGCTCTACGCTGCACCACCCTTCGTAACACGAATGGACTGCGCCAACTGTGCCAAAAGCCTGCTAGCGCTGTTCCAAGATAGTGCGCTGGTGCTGACCGGCGGGCTCCTCATTACGTGCAATTATGCAAATGGCTTAAAGGGAAACTGAACAGGTTTCCAAAAAAATCGAGTTATAAGCACCATTTGATACTTTTGAACACCCTGAACACGAAAATCGACAAGAAATTTGACATGGCGCAGCCAAAAACGTGTTATTAACAAAAAAACTCCGAGCTGCGACTGGGCAGCGCGCGGCGAATCCGGCTCGCATCGATGATTGGTGGAGCGCACCGTGACGTCAATCCATGGGTCCACCAGAGCCCGCCGCAACGTGACAGCTTCTCACCAGGTACTGCGACTACCATCCAGACGATTTCGCATAGTTCAGTTGCTGTTATGGATAATTTTGATCACTTAGGGGCGATTGGCGTGACACCATACGCGTTTGAACCAGTCGCCCAACAACGAGAAACACCTACGCCAAGCGCGATCGCCAGCGCGGAAGTTGGAATGGCCGGAGCCCGCCGGATCCGAGGACCTAATTGCGACATTTACCCGCGTTGACAGTATCGCCTGGTACTGACCAGGTGATACTGTCAACAGTTTTTCTGAAGCTGTACCATGTTATATAGCCTTAGCAGTCAGAGTGCGATTGTATTATTTCATACCGGGCGTCCTTATAACAGAATATGGAAAGAGAGACTCGTTTTGTACACAGTGCATTCTACTGTTGCTGGTTTGCAAGTAATAAAGTGCGACTGCCGAATTGCCCTGAAGGTACACATCGCATGGAAATTATTGTATTTGCAATATAATTTAATTCAGTGTAGATATTAGGTCCAAAGATGCATTCTGCTGTGCTGTGACCGCAACAAACAATGCGTGCAATCATTGCGTTATTTGATCTTGCAGCGAATGCGGAGACGCACTGTCAGCACAGTGCATTTTGCAGTTACCAAGTTACTAAGATAACAATACAAGGTGCAGACGTGCCAGAAAAATATACGCCGCACCAAAGTGAATTTTGCTTATTTTTGCAGTATAGCTGTGCTGTTTTGTGACCCATGGTGCTAGAAGCAGCGTTCGACGCCGCGACGACGTGCTTGGGCTGCTTGCAATGTCGTGCGGGAATTTGACGAAAAACAAAAAAGTGTGCCACTGCACGTTGTTATGCATATCTATGCGGTTTACTGTAGTTCTATTTTATGCTTTTTGGGCCCTCGATTCCCGGTTGTGTTGAAACGATCAGAGGTAAAAGCCTACTCCTGTCGTTTCACGCTTTTGAACAATCCGCCGCTTTCCTTAAAGGAGTACTGACACAAAAATTTTCGAGCTTGTTTTTTCTGCTGTAATAAGTAGCTAATGACCAAGTAATCACGGTGCGAAACCTCATTTGCTTCAGAACGCTACAGGTAATTATTTGGAGTCTTCTTTGCAGCGACCAGTCCAAGTTTCGGTTTCAGAGAGCAACGAGATGGGCGAAGAGGGATTGTAAACACAGTGAGCACGTGATCGCACAAAACTGTGACGTATTCAAGCCAGTGCGCTCGCAGGCGAGCGAGCTTCGTGTTGCTAGTTCGTCTACTACGCCTGCACGAGCTTTGCGATGTCGTCGCCGTCCTGGTTTTCGTCATCCAGCGGTGACTATTTCCTTCAGGCGGGAGTCGCCACCGTATTAGACGTGGCCAACCACTTCTGATTCGATCCACCACAGGCGAGCTGGCGATCGCTGGGAAACGGTATAGGCCTAGCTCTCTGGCCGTCTGATTCGGGGCCGACGGCCCTTGCGATCCGTCCGCAGCCCGTAACAAAGCACCTATATTCGTCAACACTATCAACGTCTGCACATTTATGACGCTCATAACTGGCATTACAATTAGTTTTGCTGACGGCGTTGGTGGCGATGAGAAAACACGTTAGCAAGGCGAGCCGTTTCGTAGAGACGATTGCTGCGGCGGCTGCGCTGACCGCTTGCGAGCCAAAATCACGCCAACGATTAACTATATCGCACAACGTTTCATAACATGCACACTTTCGAGGTCACTTTACTGTAAGAGTTTTCTCTTGTCAGAAACAATTGAGCCGATTTTTGTGCCGCCTTAGCGGCGAATGAGGCCAGCGTCTCGACCAGGGAGAAAAAAAAAAAAAGAAAGCACCGGTACGATCGGAGCGGTGAGGAACTTGCTCGCCGGCCCCGCCCCGACGGCAGCGCAAACTCGTGACGTAGCTACGGTGACATAGCGTTTTCTTGGTTATTTACAATCCTTCCTTGATGTCAATGTTGCGAGGTGCTGCGCGTTGCGGGTGGCTGCGCGCACGTGCTTTTAAAATTGATTTTAAATATGTTCTAAGCTATATTCGCGGCTGATATTTTGTAGACGATGTGTGTGTGTCCTCCTAAATCGATCTCACGAGTTATCTCGACTTCAAATTTTTTTGTCAGTACTCCTTTAAAGCAAGGGATGTAAGCACTCAGGCGTATGGGCACTTAGGTATCCGAGTGCGGCCGGAAGCCTGGCATGACACTGAAACTTTATTTTAGGTGTCTTTTCTACCTGACGTATATTTCTGTTGCGACAGATGCTCCTGCATGCACCGCAGTGCAATGGAAATAGAAGAAGAATGTTTGTGCTGCCAGGAAGTAAACGAAATTCTTGCAAGACAGAAAAAAACAGTGTATCACAGAAGGCTGCTCTCGGTGGCGGCGATTCATTCCGTTTATGAGCGAAGATCGATGGCACCACGCCTGGTCTTAGTCGAGCAGATTTCACCGGAATTCCCATTGCACGCATCAGCGATAAACTCTGATGGTAATCACTGTCCCAAAAATGTTTTGAACAGAGAAGAGTGGTTCTTGAAGGTTTGAAATTACTTCGTTTCACCGCTGCGATTCACTGAGCAGCTTGCTTTTCTGCCGTGGGAAATTGTGAAAGATGACGTCGTCTCGGCCGCTGGTGCTCGTACAGCCGTAAGCAGCGCAAACGGACGGCATGGTGACACTGTATGCTTCTTAGACGGAGTTCTCCTTGCGGTAACAGTCCTTTGAAGCGTTAGCCGGAAACGCAGGGTGGAGATCTTGATCATTTGCGATAAAGGCCACGGATACAACCAGACTGATGCGCAAAACCTGCACACGCTTTCCGTGCGGGTGCCTGGGACCCCTATATTGACGTCATTTCCGCTAGCTTTCCCCTTCCGCCACCGCCGCAGGCTGACTCCGCGAGCCGCGGTGGGCGGAGCATAGCTGCGATTTTAATTCTTAATTACGCTGCCGCTACTTGTATGATGGAAAAACAAAACTTCGTACCGGGGATTTCAAGTGTCTGCGCTTCAGGGAAACGTCACTTTTTAGAAATCTAAAACCTGTTCAGTTTCCCTTTAAGGCGCTTGGGCTCGTCTTTGTTGGTTGCGTTCCTGGCCACGTGGTTTTTCGGCCTCGTCTGATTTGCCACCGAAACGGAAGACGGCTGATCCGCCCGCTCATCATTGTCGATACACGACGCTGCTGGTGAAAAGAAAGCACACTGCTATAGATTTGGAAACGAAGTGCTTCTAACCAATGAGGCGATCGTCGCAAACGTGCTTGCATTGGATAGCGACGATGGCAACGATGACGCAGTAGGGCAGACTGCTGCAACGTTGTCCTCGCTGGAGGCCCTGCAGATTCAGTCCCTCCGGGGCTTCGTTTTAACAAGGGACCTTCAGCTGCACTTCGAGGAGTACCGCGATGCCTTGGAAGAAGGCTGTCGGTAAGCTTCGCGTAAAGCAAGCAAAGACGACGGACATGGGGTGCAAGCCAGTGAGAAGTACGTGGAGAGATGGTTGTGGCGCTCTCACCCCAGCATTTCTTCTGGACTTCTCAAGCTGACAGGCTGCTGCGGCAACCTTCTTGCATTTTTTAAAAGGCCCCTTTTGAGGCCACCAAAGCGATGCCTGGGCGTAGCTTGCATGTCACTTGCCGCCCGTGACCCCTCTTTGCAGTTGTTATAGCAGTGCCATTCTTGAACGCCGACAGCAGTGGCTTGTTACACGTGATCGGAGCGCACAGGAAGCAGAGATAAACAGTTAAACGAGTCCACACAGTCAGCAGCCGGATGGAGGAAGGTGGTGTGGAGGGCCATTGGCTTCCTTGCCATTATAGTTTTCTCGCAACAGCTACACCATCCGTTTATTTAGATTTTTTTGCCATGCAACCCGGACATAACAATTATCGGTTATAACAATGGAATTCTCGTGGCACTTCAATATTGTTACAAGTGGGTTTGACTGTACAGTTGGTAAGTGATTTTTCGGGCATGCCCGATAATTCGGATGCCTTTGCAGCACCACCATAAATCCCATAGAGCCAATCTACAACGATGTCAGAAATTTCGGGTGGTGAAGGCCTTTGCCGTCCTATTTTTTCAGACTTGAGACATTATTAGCTAGCGCAAAAAATACATTGGATCACAATGAAGAGCACACAGGGCACAATGCTAGACTTCAACTGCATTTTTACTACAGGGTCATGTTGTATAAAGAGGGGGTCTTGTTTTTACATGCAGTCTTCACGAAGGGCCTGTTGAAACTGCTCTTTATTCAGAGGCATGTATATATACAGGTGACAACACTGGCGCCACTGGCGGCGTGTAAGGACAAACAGAAACTGAAACTGATATACAGTGTAGACCGCTTATAACGTAAGTCGCCGGAGTCGCGAATATCCGCACTATAATCGGTACCGCACTATAACCAAAACAACAATTTTCAAGGCCCGCACATAAGCAAAACATGTGCACCGAGCCGCCACGCGTATGCGACAGTCGAGGAATGTGGCTAGAACGTTTGCATTCAATGTACAGTCGAATCTCGGTAATTCAAACCAAATCACGCAGCGGCGCCTCCGACCGGCATTGCTCCGGCACCGCCATAGAGTAAAAGCTTAGGAGAGACCCCTCAATGTCGCGCGCGAACGAAAAAAAAAATGAAAGGAAAAAAAATGCGGCGGAAATTTCACCCTCTCTCAAATGGCAAGGTCACCGATTCTGCGTTGCGCCGGAACATGCGTGTACGTGCCGACGTCTCAGCCACGCTACCGTAGCCACGTGTAGAAAATGGCAGTGAACCCTTCTTTCTCCTTTATGCTTCCTTGCACGCTGTGGCTAAGGCGCAGAGTGAAGCAGCGGCGCTGTCCCAGGCCAGCCAACGAAACTGCCCCACGCCGGCAAACGCCCGCTTCCCGATAACAGCAAAAAACGAACTTCAGTGAGCTGGCGCCGGGTCGGCTGGAGCGGCGGTGCCTGCACGGCGGCGGGCACGCACGTTGACAGTCGAAAGTGAGGGAGCTACGAAGTAGGGCGAGGGGAGCCACTGAAGCGGCAGAGTTGCCGAGGCGAAATACGCTTCCCTGCCGCCCTCCTCCCTTTGCGCCCTTTGCCGTGATGTGCTGGCGCCGCCCGCATCCTGAAGTTTCGTTTACTGCCGTTATCGTGAAGCGAGCGTTGGCAGTTTCGTGGCGCTCGCTCGCTATGTGCGCCGTGATATTTCACGACTCGCACTCAAGATTCTGGTTTCAGCCTCACTGGCTATTCGTTCGCACCACGTGCCCTTCTCCTCCACTTCGTCTCTCTTTCTTCCTCGAGCACTCCTTGGGGCGCCCGTTTGAGGGGAGCGTTCGCCGTCGCCGCTGACTTCCGTACTCCCAGGCAGCAACACTGTAACCGGTATTTCGTTTCCCGCAACTGCACTATAAGCAATACGTGTATACATGGAGTGCTATGGGAAAATTAACGGGAGTCTGAAAAGACCGCACTATATCCGGTCCTGCACAATAAGCGGTTACGTTATAAGTGGTCTATACTGTATATCTGGTCCTGCACTATAAGTGGTTACGTTATAAGTGGTCTATACTGTACTACAGGTCATTGCACCCCAAACGACTTTGCGGGTGCAGTGAAACCGCACTCGCTATCTATGCAATCATCGATGGCGACTACACAGTTTTTTAGGCACGCGGCCGACGCGCGTACCCAGTAAAAACCAAACTACTGTTCGCCGCAACCGCTCCGGAGAAAACCGCTGCCGCTATCGACGCGATCGTGGATGACGACTACGCAGTTACGAAAGCCCGCGGCCAACCCAGTGTTATGCGTGGCGGTAAACGCAAGAATACAGACATTAAAGACACAAATAGGCTCGAAGCATTCCGGCGTTGCTGTCATTCACGTACGATTTCAACGGATGGCTGTGGCGATGCGGACTTTGCCACTTCGTTTCGGTTGGACGCTAGCGCAGTTCTTGCTCTTTTGCGTCGCACATTTGTGGCGCTCCTTTCTCACCGAGCTCCGAAAGTAGTCCGAATTAACAGATGTGCGGCCAAATAAGTCCGAATTAACGAGAGTTCGATTGCATTGAATAATGTATACGCCGGCCGGCAGCACGCACCTTGTTGAGAAGTGTGCTCGCTGCCGCCGTTGTCGGCGAGATTTTCCCGCGGAAGCCGCATTATAATAGGTATTTTGTCTCACGCGGCTGCACTGTAAGTGGTATGCGTATACATGGAGTGCTATGGGAAAATTAACGGGAGTCTGAAAAGAAACTACTATATCCGGTCCTGCACTATAAGCGGTTATGTTATAAGTGGTCTATACTGTATTTACAAGCACAATACGACTGCATCACATGGCTGCATAGTTGGCAGTAAGTGTGCCACTAAAGAGAGAGAGAAATAGAAGAGAGGAAAGGCAGGGAGGTTAACCAGACGCACGTCTGGTTTCCTACGCTGCACTGTGGAAAGGGTGTATAGGGATGAAAAGAGAGAGAAAGGAAATAGAGAGAGCACAGTTTCGTGCACATTTGAAACTTCGCACGGTCTACAGACGGTCGCCAAGACCTGTCGACTTGAGGTAGTGCAACAAGGCTTTCGTGGCTTTCTGTGCCATCGACGCATACGGCCATGGTTCAAGGATCTTCATTTCCGAAAATGGTTGAGAGTCCAGCCGGTTCAATGCTGTCCGGAGAGCTTCACGCTCGACGTCGAACTGGGGACAGGGACATAAGACATGTTCAATAGTTTCTCTAGTTCCACAAGAGTCGCACATGGGCGTATCCCCAATTCCAATGCGGAACGAGTAGGCCTTTCTAAATGCTACCCCGAGCCAGAGGCGGCACAAGACTGTCGCCTCAGAGCGGGATATGTTTGATGGCACTTGTAGCTTCAAGGATGGGTCAATTTTGTGGAGATGACACTTCGGGAAGTTAAGAGAAGACCAATATTTCTGTGTCATAGCTTTAGCCACGATATGAAGTTTTCCTGCAGCGTCGGTCCTAGATAAGGGGATTGGGACTGGTCGGCCTTCCAGATGAGCAGACTGGTGGCAAGGTCATTACCAGCAATGCTGGTATGTCCCGGTAGGCACTGAAATATAATTTCATGCCCTTCAGCGGTAGCTTGATGGTGGTCTTCTCTTATCTCATATACCAGCTGCTCATGAGTCCTGTGATAAATGGCAAAATGCAGACTATGAAGTGCTGCCTTAGAATCACAAAAGATGACCCATTTCTGAGGTGTCTGTTGCAGAAGGTATTGCACAGCAGCACACAGGGCAGCAAGCTCTGCCGCCGTTGATGTTGTCATGTGTGACAGTTTGAACTTGAGTGTGGTTTTCGTAGCCGGAATGACAGTGGCACCTGAAGAACTGGTAGATGAGACGGAACCATCGGTATTGATGTGTATTCGATCCCAGTAGTCTCATTCATTAATAGCAGCGTCATCTGTTTCAGAGCTATTCTTGGGTAATTGGCCTTCTTCTTTACTCCCGGAATGCTTAGGCGCACCTGAGGCTGTTGCAGGCACCACAAGGGGAATGAAGGCCTTGCTGCTGGGGTGTATCCTGATGGAAGGCAATCTGGATTGGTGACGATAACTTCAGAAAACGTGGAACGAGGTCTCTGCGAAGGCAAGAACGCCAAGTGATGATCGGGGACACGGGAAAGATGACGGATATGCGCCCTGAGAATAATCTACTGCAACATATGTTTGGATCAGATAATCTTTGGCGAAGACGATTGTTGCAGGTGTTGACGCGCCGCGAGGAAGTCCTAAGCAAGTGCGCAACAGATGTGCCCCATGTTTTCCCGCACATGAATCTCAGTACCTGGGCAATCGACGACAGTTTTTTCTTGAGGTACGTGCAATGAGGGCTCCAGGAAATATTGCGGTTGATTATTACACCTAAAAATCGATGGGTCTTTCCGTAGGCAATAGTGTGCCCATTAATAGAGACTGGGTATGGTGTCATAAGTTTTCGTGTGAATGCAACCAATGCACATTTCTCGGTTGATACAGTCAAGCCTTGTGCTTGAAGATATGCTGATGTCAAGGTTGCTGCCCGTTGAAAACGCGCGCGCACCTGAAGCCGAGTAACTGCAGAAGTCCAAAGGCAGATGTCATCTGTGTATATCGAGAGGCAGATTGTCTTAGGTAAAACGTCAGCTAGTCCAATGAGTGTCACATTGAACAATGTCGGACTCAATACTCTTCGCTGAGGCACACCGCAGTATGTGTAATGTACAGCTGTGGGACCATCTTCCGTTTGCACAAAAAACGACCGGCGAGTGTTGTAGCCGGATAACCAACGAAGCATGCGGCCACCAATTCCAATAGTCTCCAGGGAGGTGACGATGGCATCATGTGCAACGTTGTCATACGCGCTTTTCACGTCGAGAAAGAGCTCAACTGATATGCGCTTACGGCTTTTCTCCTGCTGCACAAACGTTGTGAGGTCAATGATGCTGTCAATTGAAGAATGACCCTGACGAAAGCCTGCCATAGAAGCGGGGTAGATATTGTAACTCTCAAGATACCATTCTAGACGTGCAAGGACCATCCTTTCCATAACCTTGCCGATGCAGCTGGCAAGAGCAATAGGGCGATATGCCGCCAAGCCCAACGGAGATTTCCCCGCTTTAGTAATGGTACCAGCCGACTTAACTTCCATTGCCGGGAAACTGTACCTCTATGCCATGAGTTGTTGAAGCTGTTCAGATGCGCTCTTGTCCAAGGTGTGCCAGGAAAGAATAGGTGACGCCGTCAGGGCCTGGAGAGGATGATCGTTTAGAGACTGCCAAGGCAGCTTCGAGTTCTTCCATGGTAAAGGACACGTCCATTTCCGGTACCTTAGCCGGTGGGAGGTCACTTACATCAACATTGATGTTGACAGGCTCGCCAGTGACTCTCGCAAAGAATTCCTCCGCCACACCAAGCTCTGTTTGGCCAAGATGGAGGGCCAAATCTGCCAATGGGTGTCGTTGTGGGGATGAACGAAGACCACGTACTGTCCTCCAGATATGTGAAAGCGGCTTGCGAGGGTCCAGTGACTCGCAGAATGTCTTCCATCGCTCACTCTTTAGTTTGTCGATGTGACGCTGAATTTTCTTCTGAATGCGACGTGCGTCTCTCAGATCATAAATTGATTTCGTGCGTCTGTATCGTCGTTCTGCACGCCGTCGAATCGCACAAAGTCTTTCAAGTTAAATGTCGAAATCCGTTCGGCTTGATGACAATGATGATGAACACTTGGAAACATTAAGTGCTTCTGCGATGGTGTTGGCGATGTCGCCGGCGAAATCTCCCCCCCTTGCTTCTTCCATAAGCGACGTAAACATAGTCCAGTCAGTGCTCTTCAAGATACCACGAGAGAAAGACCGAGTGAGTCCAGTAATCGTTAAGTAGGTGGGAATGTGATCACTCCCATGAGTCTCGACGTTGCAAAACCATTTAACGTGTGATGTGAAGTTCCGTGACACAAAAGTCAAATGCAGGCAGCTGCTATACGTAGGACCCCGCAGATATGCCGGGCTACCATCGTTCATGATGCAGAGGTCATAATCAGAGGCCAGCGACACAACATTCCTTCCCCTGGAGTTTATCTTGGTGCTTCCCCAAAGGAAGTGGTGCGCATTGAAGTCCCCTTTGTGAAGACCCAGCGGCCATCAGTTTAATATGTATTTCAGTCTTTCAGGGTCAAACTGCCTTGATGGGGTGATGTAACAACCAATAAGAGTAAAGGCCATTTTGTTCTTTTTGACGCGGAGGCATACGTATTGGTTGTAGTCATGAGGCTGAACAGCATGCGAAACATAGTTCAAGTCCGTGCGGATGTAAATGAGAACGTTGCTCCGTTCCTCGCATGTGGAAGAAGCAAACGCTTCGTAACCAGATAGTCTGTAGGGCTTTGATAAGTTCGGTTCACAAATAACAAGTATAGGGAACCGATTCTTCAAGACAAATTGGCGCAAATCCGAGATGCAGGACTTCAAGCCTCTGGCATTCCATTGAAAAATCGTCGCACTTCTAACTTCAGTGCGAAAAGAAAGTAGTGGGTGAGCCACGGTGCTTATAGGAGGCTTGCAAGTACTGGATTCAGTGCATCCAGTATTTCAATCAACCAATTTTATTTACCAGAAACAAAAGGTACTGGAGGGACACCTGGGCAAAAAGCTGTCGTAGCAGCTTGACGGAGGCCCAGGGTCCCCTACATGGCAGTAGTACTCACATGACATATACACAGAAGGCTTTATACACAACACTTTCATGAAAGGTTTCATACACAACAAGCATTACACATCACAGGTATGCATAAACAATGACATTTTACACTTGAATGCAATATACTGATCGGTACGTCGCTATAAAGAAAGAAAGTAGTCACGCAAACCATCCTTGTTCAGCGTAGCTGTGTGCCTATATTTGTTTAGTACAGTCGGTATATTATGTGTTAAAGACTGTAGGCTGTAATTGTTTCGCATTTGCAATGCATTTGAAAGCGCATTTGCAATGCGCTTTCAGCTGTTGGTGTCTGCAGCTTGTTCAGTGGCATGCAAATCGTATTCATTAGTGATCGCACCATTATAACCACTTGCCGATCTTGTTCAGTCAATTCACTGGCAGGAGAAGCCCGGGATGGTCGACTTCCATCTGCGTGCAGCGATTCTGCTGGTGGTTGCCATTTTGGCAAGGCAGGCCAGGCTTCGGTGTCCGTATTCTTCCCATCCCAGTGCCCTTGTCCTTTGTAGGCCTTTCTGATGTCAATGGCCGGGGTGGCAGCGGAGGAGGTGACTGGGGACATGGCATACACATCACCGACGCAGAAGCGTTTCTTGAACGTCGGAGACGGGAGCGTCGCTTCCTGATTTTAGCGGCGGCTTCTCGATGAGACGAATGATCTCTTGCCAAGTCTTTTAAGATACATTTCCTTTTTAATCTTGGGGCAGTCTTTAGGTGAGGCCTCATGAGATCCGTGGCAGTTTGGACATTTCATGACAGTGGCGGCACATTTATCCGCGGCGTGCGCTTCAGCGCATCAGGGGCACACTGTTTCATTCTCACAGATGCTGCTCACGTGTCCGATCTTCATGCATTTGCGGCACTGTAGAGGCTTTGGAATGAAAGGCCGGACAGGGTGCCGAAAGTGGCCAACCTTAATGTAAGACGGGAGGCAGTCGCCCTTGAAAACAATCTTCACGCAACGTGAGTTGCCCAGGCGGTAGACATTAACAATGACGTCATGATCACTCGCTGCTTTAACGAGAATTGGCAAGTCGTTGCTGAGAATGGCCAAGTCTACATCATATATTACACCGGTGATAACATCAGAGCCCAGTGGTATGTGAGAGCGCACCTGCATGCCACCAAGATCTGTTTGCGTAGGGCGCCAAGAGCACCCGCATGCAGAACATCAACTGCCAGTACATTTTTGCGGGTGTTCACTCTAATGTCCGTGATTTCATTTGGCACCACGGTCTCCAGCAGCATCGAGACAGATTGCCTGTTAAGCCGCTTCATGTTACCGCTGGGTATCACAGGCATAAACAGAATGGTGTTGGCGTTGGAGTTCCGCATAAGCTCAACAGTTTGCGTACTGGAGGACGAAGAGGACCTGGTGTTCCTTCTCTTCGCCTTGCGGCTCCGCACAAGTTCGAAGCCTTCGTCGTCGGAAGGGTCCTCGCTGCTGAGCTAGTAGATGTGGGTGCCTTCGCTGTCGCTGTCAGTCTGGAGCCCAATCCGCTTCTTGGAGGCGGCCGTCGCTGACGCCGCCGGATCCGGCAGACACCCTAGGCGGTCCACGTCCATCGCCACCGAACAAGGCGCGACGCCTGATCGATACACTGGAGATTTCACAAAAATAGCCAGAGGTATAAAAACAACACTCCGCCAAGAGACACTTCGTTGTCGTCACAAAAGTGTGTCACAAAAGTGTTTCACAAAAGTGTCACACAAGTCGATGGGCCGAGTAGTCTCGAAGTGGGAAAGGTGCAAACATTGAAAAATGTGCGAAATGCCTCTTGTTCAGGCACATGTAGATTCGTGACACGGTCCAAGTAAAAATGCATGCTTGCATTCATTTAGAAGGGTGTACAAAAGAGATTTGTTTCTGAAAGTTTAATTGGAGTAATTTTTGTTTTGGACGAGAAAAACGTTTTTAGGTCGAGCGGCCACTGCATTCCTGGGCGCCGGCCCGTAAGTCCATTTTACTGCGCCACGGGCATCTCTGGGGCAACGCATAGATGTGGTGGCTGTGCGCGTGGCACGATCTTGTGCTGCCTTGCGTTTGCTGGCAACTTGGAAATTGTGTGGCTGGCTGGCATGGGGAGGAGGTTTCGAAAGGGCATCAAAAGCTGCCGATTAGTACTGCTATTTCACTGCCACGTGCCTGCATTGGTGCAGGTGCAACAAATGCAGGAGAACTTAGGTTGTGTGCCTGGTTTTTGTGCTTTCGGGAGGTTGCAGTTTTTACTGCCATCACCGACGCTTTGCCACTTGAAGCCTTTTTTTCCGTGCTTTCTTTGTAAAGGACTGTGGCGGCCAGTGTCTCGGTGACGTCTTCATCCGCAACTTCTGCCTAACTTGGATCAGAGCTCGCTCCATTTTCTCCTGGAGAGCGCCTTGTAGCCTTTGGCGTAGTGTAGCACATGCGCTTGCGCTCTCGTCTCCTCGAGAATGAGTCCACCCAATGTAGGTTGGAGGTCACCCAAAGTTGTGGGAATAATGCGTGTCCTGCGCGTATTTGCCATATGCACGAAGAACTCGTTAGAGCACCACCTCGACACCTTGTGAGCTGTAGACCTTTTCACAAACATGGTACACCAAGATGTGTGGGGTACGCCCACAATGAGTTTCGCTGAGACCTCTGTTTTGACTGTGTTGTCTTGTTGCAATCCATAGGGCCAAGTGAACACGCAGGCAGTTGACTTCCTGAAATGCAGGAAATGGTAAATAAATGTGTGCAGGAACTTCCTGCTAGCGTGCTTTCAAATAAATGTATACTGCGTCATCAAAGTTACGCTTGAGATTGTGGTTGTGAAGAGGAAGAGGTGCGATTTTCCTCTTCCTCTTCACAACCACAATCTCTCTGCATCGGCAGCTTGTAGTTTAGTGCGTGCTGTGTGTTCTCAGCGCTCAGTTTGCATTGAAGCAATAGACAGCACGAAGGTTACATCGCTCGCTCCTGCTGCCGTGCTTCCTCGCAGTAACGAGTGTCTGCACTCATCGAGTGGGATTTGTTCATATTTGCCGTGCGCACCGACAACATGCTTGTTAATACAGTAGCCAACGGATTTTTCGGACTCCAAAAATTCGGACTTGTTAGATATTCCGGACTTCATAGATGTACCGTTAGGGTTCCCATAGCGCTAATGCATTTTCGCGACCGATTTTTCGGACGAATCTAGGTGCCAATGTTCGATTTTTCGGACTAAATCGCTCACTCCACTCACTTTTTTTTTTCAGGTCAGCTCAGCACTATCGTCATCATCACTTAAGCGGAATGCGTCTTTTTTTTTTATATAGTTTCGGTTGCGCCATACACTGTGTGCGGGTGAAAGCTTGCGAGGGTGAGCCGGCAACGCACGCGGGAGAGAGGAAGGCGGCCGGAAGCGCACGGACTTTGTTCGCTCGTGGGGCACGGCGAGGGAGAAGGCGACGGAGACTGTGGGGAGCTGCGTTCATTGGCGCTGAGCCATGCTCCCTCAAGGGCTGCAGAAGATAGCACCAACCTTTCCTTTCTCAAATGAACCACTTAGTAGCTGCGTTCAGCTCTTGCGGCTGCTGCTGACGGAGCTGCCGTGCAGGCACCGTATCTTGAAAGCGATCTGCTATGTGGCCGAAGTGTGCGCCCGCGGGGGACTCATTTTCAAAGTGATATGCGATGGGTACAAAGGGCGTGCACCAAGCGCCAGTAGCTTCGTATGCTCTGTTTCCTTCTTTTTTTTTTCCATGTTCGCGTTGAAGCGAGAGAACAGACAGCGCGAAGTTGAATTTGCCCGCTGCTTCTTACTCGCTGCTTACTCCAGCGTTTTAACGAGTTTCCGCGGTCATCGAGTGAGATGTGTTCATGTAACCTGTGCGCGCGTGACACTATGCTTATTTAGTTAGTAAGCGCATATTTACAATTACAACTTTACACGGCCGATAAAACTAACATCCTTACTTCGTATAGCTGTCTATTAATTTGCTATTGCAATCGATGCTTCGCCTTTTGGGCGAAACTGCGACACTTTTCTTAAGCCGTTCTAAGCCTCATAATTTTTTTTACTCGGGGGGGGGGGGGGGGGGAGTTGGGCGAGTTTTTCGGACTGTTCGGTTTTTCAGACTGTTCAATTTTTCGGACTGTTTTTCAGTCCCCACTAAGTCCGGAAAATCAGTCGGCTACTGTATAGTTAATAAGCAAATGTTTACAAGTTTATACGGATGCTGAAACCACTATCCTTGATTTGTATAGGTGTCTACTAATTTGCTATCGAAATCGATGCTTCGTCTTTTTGGCGAAACTACAACTTCTTTTCACATGTAAAAATGAAAATAAAATTTCGTGCAGTTCACCACTACTCTCATTTCTGAATTTTTCATGTGTCTCGGCTCTTGTGTTTATCGGCTCTTACGTTTTTTTCATGGTCCTGTGAAAAACGTATCAGTCGGGGTTTACTGTATTTACCATATTGTCACGTAGTAGTGACAGTAAAGAAAACAGTCGTAAAACTGTGTATGACGAAGCTGATTCTTTATAAGGCGAACCTGTGCCCACAAAAGCAAGCTGCACTCGAAGCACAATGATAGCGGCGAACACAGTCGGCGATCGTCGAAATCTCATCAGCGGCGAAGCGCGTCGGCTTTTATACATGAGTCATTGAAGGTTGCAGAGTAATCCCTGGTGCCCGCGTAGCTTCCAGAAAGTACTAGACAATTCGCGTCGCTCCTACAATCAGATTACATAAGTGTCGATGACAACGGATAGAAGCTGTGGGGATTGAGGGTTGCGCCGGCGTCATTGCACGGGCTAACACCTGTTCTACCGTCCCCCGGTTTTCCCCATCCTCCGCGTAACCGGTTCCCGTGGTGGCGCTGCGCACGCGGCGGTTGCGCTGAGGGCGGGGCGCTGATGTCACGAGGCGGCCGGTTTTTCGGCTGCTAGCGGCGGAGCGTGCCTGGGACTTCTCTCCGGAACCAGCGCACGGTACGTTCATGCTTTCCTCTCGTCCGCCGACACCTTTGTGACTAGGACTGGAGCTCGCGCATGGTGCCTTTGCCCGTGCGGGGAGCGCGTACTTTGTGCTGATCCTTTTCCCGACGCTAAGCCGACGAGCAGTGCCATTAGTGCTCGCGCGAGGTCGTACCCCGCCGAGCCGCACTTGCCGAAAGCCTAAGCCGAAGGATATTGCCCGTGCTCTCGCGAGTTGACCCATTGGTTATCGCCAGAGCAAGTAGCATAGCCGCCGGGACTTTTCCTGGCGGCGTGTCCCAGCTTGAGCCTGTGCTCTCGCAGCAACGTGCTATAGGCGCCTGTTATTGTATTTTCGCCCTGGTGCGGGACCCCTTTGATTCCCCGCCGTGCAGGCATTTGTGCAGTGCTGGTGCGGACGGAATCAATAAATGGTTTCCGTCAACTCAGGGCTTTATTGTGTTTTTGTGTGCGTCGCTCGGTAGCCCCTTGTGCCTGTGCCAGCGTCATTGCGCGGGCTAACACCTGTTCTACCGTCCCCCGGTTTTCCCCATCCTCCGCGTAACCGGTTCCCGTGGTGGCGCTGCGCACGCGGCGGTTGCGCTGAGGGCGGGGCGCTGATGTCACGAGGCGGCCGGTTTTTCGGCTGCTAGCGGCGGAGCGTGCCTGGGACTTCTCTCCGGAACCAGCGCACGGTACGTTCATGCTTTCCTCTCGTCCGCCGACACCTTTGTGACTAGGACTGGAGCTCGCGCATGGTGCCTTTGCCCGTGCGGGGAGCGCGTACTTTGTGCTGATCCTTTTCCCGACGCTAAGCCGACGAGCAGTGCCATTAGTGCTCGCGCGAGGTCGTACCCCGCCGAGCCGCACTTGCCGAAAGCCTAAGCCGAAGGATATTGCCCGTGCTCTCGCAAGTTCACCCATTGGTTATCGCCAGAGCAAGTAGCATAGCCGCCGGGACTTTTCCTGGCGGCGTGTCCCAGCTTGAGCCTGTGCTCTCGCAGCGACGTGCTATAGGCGCCTGTTATTGTACTTTCGCCCTGGTGCGGGACCCCTTTGATTCCCCGCCGTGCGGGCATTTGTGCAGTGCTGGTGCGGACGGAATCAATAAATGGTTTCCGTCAACTCGGGGCTTATTGTGTTTTTGTGTGCGTCGCTCGGTAGCCCCTTGTGGCATCTGAGCCCGTGTGCGAGCGGTGCTGGAGGCGATGGCTGACGCGGCCCTGTGGCTCGCTAAGCTCGAACCCGTGGTGGTTGGTCTCCTGTGAGACACCAAGAACTCACAATGCGGACCAACTCAACATGTTAGATTCGTGATTCTTAAAGCAAAAGTTGGCGACGTCAGCAAGGTAAAACATGATGTAAGTCAGTTTAGACTGGTCGTCCCACTAATTGTAAGCGCTTACACGTTCACAGGAGGACAGCCAGTCTTCAACGTCATGCTCTCCTGTCCCACTAAAGATGGCTGGGTCGCGCTGACAGGTGCCGACAATGCCGGCGCAAGTTACAGGGGCAGCCGTTGGTACAGTCGGTGCGTAGGTAGCCCGCGCGTCAATCATGGTGTGCCGACGCGCGGTGGGCAGGTGTCGACGTACGATTGCGGAGCTCCAGGGTGACTTTAGGGATACCCAGCAATCTTCATCAAATGTAGTGATGTTTAATTAAAGGTGAGAAGCAGCAGATAAACAGCAGCGAACAGCCCGAGCTCTCTTGCAAATCACAACATTGGCTTTTTGGGTCGTTGTGGAGGAGATGTGAAGCGGCATGAAGACGGAGAAATGCGCTCCAACGAGACCAAGATGGCGGCGCTCGGCTGCGCCGTTCCGGAGATATCGTGGCTTGAACGCCGTTCTTTCGCGATTTCCGCATGACCTTGGGATACAACAATTTTTTTAGAGCTTGGTTTTCCGCTTAGAAACATTACAGTTCGCGATGCTTTTAAAAGGTGATCATAGTGAAAGACACAAAATTAACCATTCCACCCATCAACCCATCAGTTCATTAGTTGTCACCATATGAACTAGCCACAAAAGCGTCGCTGTTGGCTCTCGGCCCGCGCTGTTGCTATTTTCCATAGATTTTGCCACCATGCACCACGGCGCAGGCAAAAGAGATGCTGGTGCCAAGAAAACTGCCGACGAAGAGAAAGCTCCGTGTCGCCTCCCCAAGCGCAATGCTTTCTTTTGCCGTGGACACTAGCTGTCTCACTTGAGGTGGACACCTGAACTATTCCAAAGTGCAAGTGCATGCAAACAACACCGTCTGGAAAGTGCAACCGTGTGACATCCTCACAAGCACGGAGGTTACATCTTTCCGTGTGCGTAGCTGGCATAGCTGCTGAAAGAATCGCGAAAGAGGTGTGCCGCTGTTGCTAGGCGACACTTAACCGAGCGGAGCATGCGCTTGCAAAACCTAATGCGTTGTCACCTCCGCAGTGGAGAAAAAAGTCCCCTCCTGCGTTAGTCTCCTCCTGTGCCGTCTCAGGTTTCCTGAACTCATGCACCTTGTCGTCTGCTAGCCTACACTGTTCTGGCTGCCGTGAAAGATACAGGGAAGTTTAAGAATCCCCTGATTTTGGAATATTATATTTAGTACTGAGGCATTGTTAACCTCACACGGAAACTGAATAACCCACAGTCCACACGCAGAAAAATAATCAGGTTAAAGCTTTTACACAACATTAACAGCGGTAACACAGGAATCGATAAGAACATATATTTAAAACCACCTCATTATCAGTCTAAGAGACGCGACAATTCCAAGAAAATAAGGGCCTACCAAGGTCGTATTAATGTATTTAAATTTTCATTCTTTCCGCGAACAATTGCGGAATGGAATTTGCTCCCGGATGAGATATTGTCTGCACCCAATTTTTCATCTGCCATAGAGAACTTTACATGAATCTGTTGTAGACAATATTTCCAGTGTGCCGTTTTCATGCATTGTGTAACAAATTTTATAATCGGATGTTTTTTTTTTATTCGATGTGTTGTCTTTCTCTGTAATTACGATTATTATATTTGTAGTACCATAAATGATATGATGCTGTTTTTCTTGAAGTTCAATATATGACCTTTATGTTTGTAATTAACCCCCCTACGATAATGCCCAACTCGGGCGCTGTAGGTATTTGTAATAAAAAATCATTATTTCGAAAATTTTGGTATTCTGAAGTTTTTAGTACAGCAATATTTTTACGATGAAGCGAAAAGCAGTCGGTATGGGATTTCTGAAAAGTTTGTTAATGACGCGTTTGTAGTAGCGAGGTTTCAATGTATCTGGAATCAGTATGAATTTGTTCCACTGTATTTCATTTTTGGCAATACTCAGTGACTGCAGTGCCACTATCTCCAGGTGATGCGCAATAAGGGTTGAACTGATTCATCTTGTAATTTTTAAAATCAGAGAAAGGATTTGCCAGGGTGGTTCTTGTGGGAAGTGCAGAATGTGAGTGTAAATTTTTTATTTATTTATCAATTTGTTTACCCATTTATTTGTACCCTCAGGGCCCAAAGGCACTTACATATTTACTCGATTCTCGCGCCCCTTTGAATGTAGCGTGCACCCAGTTTTCACGGGTTTAAAGTAACAAAATGAACGTGCAGCTTAATGTAACATGCTGCCGATTTAGAAAACCATAGCTTTAGTAGACCCCACGTTTACGGTCAGAAAAAGTGACACGTGCAGAATTTACCTTCACAAAAGAGAAAACGCCAATAGCGCTTCATTGGTTACAGTTACCATGCACACAAGGGTCGTATTATTGAGGTCACATCTATTGATACTGCTATCACTTTAGTGAGAGACTGCATCGGACTTGTAAAGGTCTGCAGCTGTTCCTGGCAACTGCGTGCAGATGGCTAGCTGGCACCCGTGCATGAGGTACAGAGTCGCACGAAATCTTGTGAAAGTGAAAGTACGGTATTGACACTGCTATAACGTGAACTTTTTTTAGTAAATAGTAAGTTTCCTTGCCCTCCTTTTTTTGCCCCCTCAACTATGACTGCCCCCCAAGCTCGCATTGTAACTTTTTTTTTTTCTTAGGGGCACAAACTCTGCCCTCGTGTTATTTTTGGAGTCACATTATGCTTGCATAAGTACGGTATCTCTGAAGCTTATTGACCGAGAATACTGCTCTAAATTGTAGTCGAGCATAAAATGAACTCATGGCAAATTTCACGAAAACATGTTCTGTGGCCATTTTGTGATGGCGATGACGCTGCGTCTGATAGCTTTGATAGTAGGCTGTTGCCAACGCTGCAAATGCGGTTTTGGTGTCATATTCGATTAAAATGTGCAGGCAATTTTCGGACCTATTCTCTCTAAAAAAAGGTATGCATTAGATTTGGGTAAATACGGAAGGGAGTGGGTTAAGCAGGATGCGCAGACAGAGTACAATGAGTAAGATGAAAATTTTTAGTAATTATACAATTTTAGTTAGTGGTAAATAGCAAAAGTAGCATGTAGCAGTGCGTAACAGATAACTAGCTTTCTAGTTATTAGCTAATATATTGCAAAGAATGAAAAGGAATCTCGTGAGTAAATTATGCTTGAACATTGTTTGTTAATGTCGCATGGAAGTTAGGATTATTAGTTTTCATCTCTCTTGGAAGGCTTCAAGGGAAAAAGAAGTCTTAATTTTAGTGTCACATGACTTTGTTCTGCTGATGCGATTGCAGCGGGATCCCGGTTCTGGCAGAGCGGCACCTTCGAGGTGTCCAAAAGCAGTGAACCCCGGGCTGGCAGCTCCCTGCAGGTGACGCTGCCTTCGGAGCTGGAGGGCATCTCCTACATCCAGGTCACCATCCAGAAAGGTACGCACACTCAGAGACGGGGATCTATCACGCGCGTCCTGTCCTCCCGATCTGATTAGTTCGGGAGAAACCAGCTAGCCTGTTCCAAAATTGTCAGTTGAGAGCTTTGAGCAAAAGTTTTGATATGTGTCTTTGTAACTGGACGTCAGCTAGCTGTGATCGGGGAAAAAAGAAAAAAGAAGCCCAGGAAAAATTATTACTGACTCATTTTGGCACTTTGTGTGTGGAAACTTAAGAAACAAAGAAAAAAAGAAAAATGTCCTACTTTAAGCACGCAAGTGGACCAACAAACTTTCTGCCGATCTCCCAAGGCTCAGTTGTGCTGTTTGCAGAGCACAGTAGCTTGCATGGTTCCCGGCATTAATGCTGGCTTTGCGAGAACGGGAGTGGCACAGTCCACTCGGCTGCCTAGTGTTTAGCTGCCTGTGGAACATTGAGGCACACACTGGCAGCTCTGCCTGCCAGATACATTTTTTAGGCTTTTCTATACAGTTAAACCTGGGTATAACAAAATTGACAAATTCCCGAAAAACTTTTTTATAAGGAGGATTTCGTTATATGCAGGTTCGGCACGAAAATACGAAAAGAAACGCTTACCGTATTTACTCAATTCTAACGCGCCCTCGATTGTAACGCGCACCCGTTTTTCGTGACCAAAAGAGAGGAAAAAAAATTGTTTACAGTACCATGCACCTTATGCTTTCATGCAGACATACAACTATCGCTCAAGATTTACTCGCCATACACTAAAGTTGCGATGAACAAAGAAGTCCCAGTTTCGCCCGAAAGGCAGAGCATCGATTGCGACAGCAAATTAGCAGAAGGATAGTAGTTTTATCCGCCGTATAAGCTTGTAAACATTTGCTGTTTAACTAAATTGGTAGACTAGTGCCTAAGCACACGTACGTGGTCACACGGTCAAGCACATGGTCGAAGCTACGGGAGCTAGGCTCGAAGTGCGTAGGAGGCGGCCATATTGAAATGCCAATGGCGATATAGTAGCGCAAATTTAGGGGCGTACTCCTGAACGGCGGGATCAGGTTTGAATGAAGGAGGGGGAAAGGTCACGCCCGCAGTGGGAAGATCGCCGGGTCGAGGAATGCAGGCCCGCCTCGCGCACGCTCGCTCTCGCCTCGCAGTTGCCGTGAATTCGAGCGGGTCAAGCGCGACGCCGCCGCTTCGCATTCCGTCGTGGCGGAAAAGGTGCTTCCAATTGCTGCTCGCACAAAAATGACAAAATTTGGCGCGAAATCTCTAGGTGGTCGGGGGGGAAAATTCGTTATTTCGAGGGGGTCTCCCACTGCCACTTTGTTACATAGAGGTCTCAAATACATGTGCTTCTATAGAGTAATGGCGGGGAATAGAAAAACTTCCTTATATCTAGGAATTCGTTATATGGAGGTTCGTTATAAGCAGGTTTAATTGTATTTCTGAATTGAATGTTATGCTGTTTGATATTCGCTTTGGTTTAAATTTTAATACAGTGAAATCTCTATGTAAATAACTTCAGGGGACTGCAGCAAATTGTTCATTGTTCTGAAAAATCGCTACGCTGTTTGATATTCGCTTTGGTTGAAATTTCAGTACAGTGAAATCTCGATGTAAATAACTTCAGGGGACTGCGGCAAATTGTTCATTGTTCTGAAAAATCACTATATTGAGAGCCCCTAAATTAACCATTCTGTGCATCAACCCGAATTCTTCAATTCTTTAACGTCTCCCTTCTTATGGATTAGTATAATGTTGGCGTTCTTCCAGTTCTCTGGTACACTTGAAGTCATGAGGCATTGCGTATAAAGGCCGCAAGCTTTTCAAGCATGATATCTCCTCTGTCTTTTAATAAATCGACTGTTATTCCATCTTCTCCAGCAGCTTTTCCCCGAGTCATGTCTTGCCAGGCCTGTCTAACTTCATTGCTAGTTATAGAAGGAGCCTCTATATCCTGTTTGTCACTACTTTGAATGAACGTAGCTTGGCTGCTCTGGGAACTGTACAGGTCAGTATAGAATTCTTCCGCTGCTTTTACTATGTCATCGAAATTGCTGGTGATATTACCCTGCTCATCTGTCAGTGCATATGCCTTCTCCTATGCCAAGTTTTCTTCTCACTGATTTTATGCTGCGTTCATATTTTATGGTTTCCTCAATCTTTCCCACGGTATAATTTCGAATATCCCTTACTTTCTTATTGTTGATGAGGCAATAATTTAGCTTGCATGAAAGAAGTGAGCAACTTGATCGGGGTCGTTGTCATAGACGGGCCATTGTCAATCTCGTCGTCGCTGTCGTTGCTGTCGCCTCCGTAGCACAATGCCGCTGTCTGTCGCGACAACCATTGCCCCATTGGAGATCTCTTCGCAGAACGATGCCGCACTATCTGCACTCAGAAACTCCTCTGTTGAAGCACTACCTGTTTCATCGTTAGTAGCAAAGCGTTCCCAGAGCTCGGTAATGTTAGCGGCTTACACTGCGTTGGTTTCACTATCATGGGGGGTTTCACCCTGGCGCACAAAGCTCACCTTTTCCGTTGATCCTCCCTGGTTGCCCTGGTGCCCTGATGCCGTCCCTGGTTACAGCCATCATGATCCCGGCGCACCTGTGCGGGCTTGTACTTCTTTGAGTCTTGGAAAATTTGCAGCTTCCTCTCAAGCGAAACAGCTTTGCGCTTTGTCAGCACCATCTTCTACTAACTGCTGGGCTGTCCGCTGCTTCGGGGCTGCTTCCACGCTCGCTGAGATTGTAGAAAGGACGAGCACCGCTTGTTCTTTTTCTTTTTTCGTCTCTCTCTCTTCAAGCGTAGAGTATAGTTTCATAGCATAGCATAGTGGAGCACGATCGGGGGCGACGCGGTCGTGAAGCGGCTGGCGCCATCTTGTGGCTCGCTGCGTCAACTCACGATACCCTTCGTGGCTTTCGCAGTTTGCACACAGGCAGTACAAGCTGCCTAATAATGACAACAGATGCAAACTCACATAGACAAATTTTTTGCCCCCTCTTGGAGCGAACTTAGCAATGCAAATTTCATGATTATTCTGCATGGAAAACGCCATCCAGAAGGCAAAATTTTGGTTGTTATATCCGACATGCAGTGAATAAAGTATCGTTATGTATGTGTTTTTTTATCATAGCCCTAATGCATAAGTTGATACTCTTAAGCCGACTCATCATTATAACCGATATATCGTTATATGTAGTAAGTGGACTGCACTGTACTCCAATATAATCCCAATAGGGTGCACAGTTGTTAACTTGGAAATAAAAAGACGGCTTTGGGAGCCCGTGAAATGCTACACGGCCACACATGCATTGAATTTTGAATATCTTTTGGGCCCAGTCAAGCTATTATTGTAGCTTTTAGCCCAAAATGACCATCCAGTTTGTTTCTTTTACTGGAAAATAAAGATTGATTTGAATAAAACAACAAAATAATCTTTAACGTGTGTGACATGCAACTTAGCACCTGACACGACAGCCCTTAGATAGCTGCCTTCTGTTCCATTGTGATGGTCTTTTGTTTACGCTTTCCATTTGGCTCGTGGCGGTCGAGCAGCACGAGGCACACATCACAGCGCTCCGCTCTGCGATCGAGGAGGCAAGCCAACTTCGCCGCACCGGCTTGGCTTGAGAATAGTGTTTGCCTGAGCTCATTGGTTGCACATAGCACAAATGGTTTCCAGCAGAAAACAAGAATAAACATTCAATTGCTAGTCCAGCGTGTGTCATCGCCCCTTTCTGTCCGTGTCCATATGTTCTGCTGGAAACCATTTGGGCTTGGCTTGGCTTGGCTGAGATTTCACCGATTCCAATGCGATCTCGGAGGGCACACCCAGCTGCCAGCCCGCATAGCGGGCCGCAGGGAGAGGGAGAAGTGAGCGCACTAATCTTGCACCACCTCGCGTAGCACGCAACAGGCTTGCACGTGACCTTGAAGATTGTGCCGGGGAGATCTCGGAGGCCACACCCAGCTGTGCCTGCTTGCGCAGCGCAGAAGTGAATGCACTAATCTCTCGCACTGTCGCGCGTGGCGCAACTCGCAAACTCAAGCAAGTGCATATACTGTGCTGCTGCTTGTGTGCAGGTGCAGAGCTTGTCGGTTCTTGGTGTCTCACAGGAGACCAACCACCTGCGGGTTCGAGCTTAGCGAGCCACAGGGCCGCGTCACCCGTCGCCTGCAGCACCGCTCGCGCGCGAGCTCAGAGGCCGCAAAGGGCTACCGAGCGACGCACGCAAAAACACAGTAAAGCTGAGTTGACGGAAACCGTTTACTGAAACCGTCGGCACCAGCACTGCACAAACTCCCGCACGGAGGGGAGCCAAAGGGGTCCCACACCAGGGTGAAAATACAACAGGCGCCTATAGCACGTCGCGGCGAGAGCACAGGCTCAAGCTGGGACACGCCGCTAGGAAAAGTCCCGGCGGCTATGCTACTTGCTCTGGCGATAACCAATGCGTCAACTCGCGAGAGCACGGGCAATATCCTTCGGCGATCTTGCCGCCGCGGGCGTGACCTTTCCCCCTCCCTTCATTGAAATCTGGTCCTGCCGCTTGCTGCAGCTGGCCTAGCCCGCCAAGCCGGCACTCCCTCCTTTTCCAGCTGATGTTGCTGACGCACTGGTACACGCTGTGGCACATCAGACTCGATGAGCGCGGAGCACGCGCTGTAAAACGCTGGCGGCGTGTGGAAGCGCCGCTGGAGAAGCGAGCGAAGTGACCTTCGTGCTGTTTATCGCTTCAATGCAAACTGAGCGCCGAGAACACACAGCACGCAGAAAGCTACGAGCCGCCGACGCACCTACACTGCTAGACTCTGCCCCAACGCAGATCGCTTTCACGATACGGCCTGCGTGACCGTGCGCCGCCCCGCTATCCCTCCCCCCTCGCTCACTCGCCGGTGCCTCGAGCGCAACGGAAGAAGGCGCGCTTCCTCCCTGCTTTTCTTGGGCGCGCGAGATGTTCGTCGGCTCCCCTCGCACGTTTTCACTCGCACATAAAGCATAGGGCACGCGGCGACTGCGTTATCGCCCTTAGACTTTAGGGTACGGCCACGCTACCGGCAAAAACACGCAGCAAAAACGCACGTCAGAAACGCGCGGCAACGCGTCATGCCGCGCGCGGCATAAGCGGCAGGAATCGGGGGTCTTGCGGCGTGCCGCGCAAAATGGGTTCGATTTCTGCGACAAATGCCGCATGCCGCGAGATGAAGAACCAGTCAAGAGTGACGAGGGTGACGTCACGGAGCCATCACAACCGGAACGCCGCCGGTCTGCGCCGGGTTTTCAATCGACGATCGTCGTCTCTCGCATGAAACAACGAGCGCTCGCGGTGTTGCTCGCCCGTTCGGAGAGCGCGGGAGATCTTATCGCGCTGCCGCGCGGCGAGACGCGCGTGCCACGGTGGCCTCGCGGCAAGGCGCTGACGCGCGGCAACTTGCCGCTCGCTGCATGACGCGCGCGTTTTTTGCCGCTACCGTGGCCTTACCCTTATACAGTAAAAGCTCGTTAATTCGAATTTCACGGGGACACTTAACGAGTTCGAATTAACCGAAATTCGAACTAACGAAAGTGATTAAAGAAAGCCACATCTGATGACAAAAACAAGGTAGAGCACCTCTAGGTACATTTATTTGCAAAAAAAGTCCGTAATGGTTTTCTGCTTTTTGCCTCTGAAAGCGATTGCTGCTGCTTTATCTTCCAGAGCTCGAATGAGCCGGAAAGCATCGTCTTCGTCTTCTTCGAAACTGAAGAAAAGCCGGGTGTGATTTAGTCCGTCCATCACCTGTGCCAACGAAGGTCGTACCGGTGTTTCACCAACATCATCATCATCATCTTCATCATTCGCGTCGTCATCGTCCACGGCTGGGTTTTCGTCTTTGCCGACGACTTGGGCGATGATTTCATCATCGGTCACGGTACCGCACACCGCCGCGCAGCTGTCGACATTCACGTAGTCGCCGAAGTCCACATCGCCGAGCACCTCCCGTACATGAACCGGAGCGCAGACGTCCTCTTCAACTTCATTTGCGTCTGCATTAAGGGCTCCGAAACCACAGTGCCGGAAACAATTCGCAATTGTTTCTGTGGTTACCTGATTCCAGGCACGCACAAGCATGTGCAGGGCTGTGAGCAGAGTGACGGTGTAGCTCTTCTCATTATCGGAGCACAGGAGCAACTTCTCGAGAACGTGGCGTCTATAAAAGCTTTTCAAAACTTTTATAACGCCCTGATCCATAGGCTGAAGAGCCGCAGTGGTGTTAGCCGGAAGAAAAACCAGCTCAATGGCTCTCAACTCGACTTCCACCTTGTGCGCCGAGCAGTTGTCGACGAGGAGGAGAATCTGCCTCTTGCCGAGCTCAAATTTTCGGTCGAGTTTCCTCAGCCACTGCTTGAAAAGCTCGCCCGTCATCCAGGCCTTCTTATTTGCTGCATAGTCGGCCGGCAGCGTGCGAATGTTCTTGAAACATCGAGGCTTTTGCGACTTCCCTATCACAAATAGGGGGAGCTTCTCGGTTCCAGTCATATTGGCCCCGAGCAACACCGTCACCCGCTCTTTGCAACGTTTGCCGCCTGCGCACACGTCCCCCTTGTAGGTGATCGTTTTGTCCGGCAAGAGTTTAAAAAACAAGGCGGTCTCGTCGGCATTAAAAATATCGGATGGTGCGTACCTGTTCAGGTGGTCTAGTAGCGCACCATTCCGCCACACGGTGCAGGTTTCCGCGTCTACGGCTTTGGCTTCGCCGCACACACTGCGGAAAACGAGGTCGTGTCTGTCCCTGAAGCGGTGAAACCACCCGTCCGAAGCGGCGAAGTCGGAGACGTTCAGACGTAGCGCGAAATCAGCCGCCTTCGCTACAATGATGGAGCCACTCAATGGGATATCCTGGCTCCGTTTTTCCTTAATCCATGCGAGCAACGCTGCCTCCAGGTCCGGGTGCTTTGCTGTACGAATTCTCTTCCGATCCTTGGCGAAAGTTTCAGCCGCGTATGAGTCCTCAATAGTCTTCTTATTGCGGATGTAGGTCGACAGCGTGCTTCTCGGTATATCGTGCTTTTTGGCAATTTCATTCTTACTCTGCTTCCCTGCATCCACTTCCCGCAGAATTTCCACTTTTTCCTTCAACGTTTTGGCACGGTATTTTCCACGCGACGACATAGCGGCACGCGAGCAGTGTCGGTCTGCGACGGACGCGTACAGAACAAAAGAGAGGCTTAGAAGTTAGACGTTGCGATTGCACTGGCGACGGAGAGAATGGCCGATTTCGGGGTTGCCACCGAACGCACTGCGTATCCCGCTGTCCATGACGATGCGGCAGAGCATTTGCGAATAAACGCAAGTGCTGCCCCCTAAAAACACGCGATGATGATAGTGTATGTCGCGCCATCTGTCGCTTAACAGCAGAGACTGCGAGCTGGCTACGGCGGCGCGCAGTTCGAATTATCCGTGGCGGGCCGGATTAGCATTCGAAATAACGAGCTTTTCAATACATGGGGCTCTATGGAGCATGGCCGGACTGTGCCACTTAGTTCGAATTATTCGAAAATTCGAATTAACGAGGTGCAAATTAACGAGCTTTTACTGTATATGGAATATCTATGAGCCAAAACCAATTTTAGGGCCACAACGCGTCATGGACACCCTCTTTATATAGCAAATACGGATCTCAAGGGCCATACTTTTGCTGGCGGAAACCGAAAATACGTCATAGTTGTCGCCCCTGGCACTTTGGGCGGCCAATGCCATCGTCAAGCCACCAAGCCAAGTGACATCAAAAGTCAAAATGGCCGCTCGGGCCGGCGCGGGGTGGCAGTTCGCAACATATGATGCGGGAACGGTCCCACAGTTGCGACGCAACAGCGGGGTTACCAATGCATTGAGTTCTATGGGAGCTGTGCCGGGACCGGTCGAAAACGACGTAACAGCCGGGGAAACGCAGCCCCCGGGAACGTAACAGCGAGGTTCTACTGTAACACTATACGACGCTACGACGCCATCGTGACGCCCGCTCTTCGTTTCCGATGCCTCGCGCTTGTGCGAAACGACACGCGTCCACGCATCCGGTACCTGGGGTGACATTCCGAGGATGAGTGCTTCGACGAAAACGGAAAACGGGTGCGCGTTACAATTGAGGGCGCGTTAGAATCGAGTAAATACGGTAAACGTTTATTTTTCGAATTTTCATGCCGAACCTGCATATAACAAAATCCTCTTTATAACGAAGTTTTTCGGGAATTTGTCAATTTCGTTATATCCAGGTTTAACTGTAGTCACAAAGGTGCCGGCGGACGAGAGGAAAGCATGAACGTACCGTGCGCTGGTCCCGGAGATAAGTTCCGAGCCACGCTCCGTCGCTAGCAGCCGAAACGCGCGGCCGGGTGACGTCAGCTCACCGCCAACCGCCGCGTGCGCAGCGCCACCGCGGGAACCGGTTACGCGGCGCGGGCGGGGAATAAGGCCAGCGGGAACGATGGCGAGGGATGGCAGAGCAGGCGAAGCCCGCGCAATCATGCCGGCGCAACCCTCAATCCCCACAAGCTACACGCGGCAGTGAGAAAGGCCAGTGTTGCTCCACGATGTATTCGAAGCGGAGACGCGGGAGTTTTATTGCGATAGCAATTATATGGACACTCAAAATCAGATTTCTGCCGTCGGCGTCGCCGTCGCCGTCGCCGTGAGGTTTCGTATGACGTCAATGGAGATGAAATCGTCGCCGTGCGTCGAACGCTGTATGTGTGAGTGAAAGGGCGCGAGGAGCGCGCGCTTTCACGGGGAGTGAACGCACGGCGGAGAACAAACGTGCGTTCTGCGCCTTGCCCGCTTAAGGGCTGCAGAAGTAGGCATCTCTTTCCTCCTTTACAATCACCATATATGTAGAGCAAACGCGCCTTCTTCCGACGCGCGAGAGGCCATGGGGGAGGGGGGGGAGGGAAGGGAGGCGACGTTTAGCTGCGGCACCAAGTGCCTATTTATATCAGAGGCTCCGGCAACAGTCACCAATGCCGCACGCATTTTGAGCGAACGCGGGCAAAACGCCGACGGCGTCGACAACAGTTCTGCGTGTTGCCGGTGCTGCTGCATGTCCAAGTTTATACAGCTGATAAAGCTAATATCATTACTCCGTATAGCTCTCTACAAATTTGCTATCGCAATTGATGCTTCGCCTTTCAGGTGAAACTGCGACAACTTTTTAACTGCCGCGGTGAACAAGGGCTGAGTCCCGCGGAAAGCGATGTACTCTGTATGCAGCGGTCGATTATTTTTTGGGTACACATCAAGTGAGATGTGTACATGTTTGCTTGTGCATGCTTCACACCTTGCTTGGAGCTGCGGCGGCGGACTGGCTTTCGTGTGCTCCCGCCATTGGATCATTCGGCCTGCTCCGCGAGAAGAATGCTGGGATACGTGGCCGGCCCGGCTCGGCGGGCGATAAATAGGAACGGAGCTATTCACGTGCCAGCAACGTTGGAATGCCGCCCGACGGCGCCAGACATGCCGGTTGTGTCGTGTCGCTGGAGTATAGACGACGGTTGTTCGCCACCGTAACGTTGCTGAGCTCGATGCGCATGCGCGCTTGACATCGGAATATATCTACAGCTTGAGGGGAGCGTTTGCCATCTCGGTTGACTGCCAAACTTCCAGGCAGCTGCACTGTAACCGGTATTTCGTCTCCTGCAACTGCACTATAAGCGATACGTGTATACAGAGTCATATTGGAAAATTAATTGGAATCTGAAAAAGCATATTATATCCGGTCCTGCACTATAAGCGGTTACGTTATAAGTGGTCTATACTCTATATACTCTTTAAGTGGGGACAGTCCTCAGCTTGCTTGCGAGGCATGATCGACCAGATAAAGTAACATTGCATGCCCGTCGATCCACTGATGGCAGCAGCTACCTATCGGTGGTACGGCGCAACTTCAAGACAGAAAAGGTTTTATCTCCAGTTGGTATAGCAACCAGCGCTTCGTGGGAAATTTGAAATGATTGTGTGACGTGTAAAGGTAGGTAACCATGTTGAAAGGCATCGCTTCGATGCAGCCGATACTGCACTGTAACGCTGTGTGCAGACGCTGTTCTCTGGTTGCTTGTGTTGTCCGTGCGTTCCTTGTCCGTGCAAGCAAACTCTCACCTGCGTTCTAACTGAAGTTGCGTTGTCTCGCCGATAGATATCTGCTGCCGTTACGGGACCGATGGACGCGCACCGTTCCTACTTTATGCGGTCGACTGCACCTCACGAGTGTCCTCACCTAAAGAGTACTTATTTTATACCATGCTCATAGCTAAGAAAAGCTAAAGAGAAAGAATTCATTTACAGTTGCTGACCAATTTTTTAACCTTGTCAGTTACTCAGAGATTCCTGGCGCATGCTACTTTATCTAATAAACTAATGTATTAAGGCAACTGAAATTTGAACATTGCCCAGCATCTTGCTTAGTTTTTTGAACATGACCCGCGGCCATTTTATTGGAAAAATGGTGGCCATGAAGAAAGTTTGTGCCATTCATGTTGTCCTCCGTACTCTCGCTTTCATTGACAATTTGGAAAGTTACCGCAAAAAACACATGCGATGAAAAAAGAAACATGAAGCGGTTGTTGTCTGTTTATAAAACGGGGTGTAGCTTCATCATGTTTCAGAGCAGCGCTTTTAAAATCATGTCACCACAAGCAGCTTTCCAGTTTTCAACTTCAAGTGGGGCGTCTAGAAAAGGTGGGTTTTACGAGCTCTGTTTTGCTTTCAGTTGCTGAATCGCTGCTTGTTAAGCTTCAGAAAAAGGACAAAGAACCATGAATTTCTAATGAACAGGCTAGTAGGATGAATTTTGCAGTACTTCCCTACATACATAAGGTTTCCCTTGATCTTAAAAAAGATTTCTGGTAAATATAGGATTGATGATGGCTTTTCAGCACTTTGTGAACTTATGAAGTTTTGCAGCATGGCCTCCTGTGAAATGAAGCATACAAATCCCCTGTGCCTTGCACGACACGTGTAATATATAAGATTTAACTTAAGTGAGGCGGGTACTACTTCGGACAAACCTGCACGTGCATTAACATTCGCTTGCGTGAGCATGAGCGTTCCCTGGGATCGAACTGGAGCTGGAGGGTTGAACTGGAGGGTCGAACTTGGCTATTCATTGCCATAGCTGCATGGGCTGCTTTCCTATGTCATCAGACACAGAGATTATTGGCAGAAAAAATGGCCAACTGGAAAGAGAGATTGTGACGCTTTAAGGATGGTGGTTGTGTTAGTTCGCCGTCAGTTGCTGTTACTCTGAAAGAACTTTTGCTTCTTTCCATGTGATACACACGTGTTCGCTGCCTCAGTAGTCTGTCAGCGTTTATTTTAGCATTTGTGTCGGATCCCCATTGAAGGTCGCGAAGGTATTCCTAGCCTGCGTCTATTTCAGAAATTTTATTATTCCCAGCTCAAGAAGAACCTTGCATCTGCGCACCTCTACCGTGCATATCTCAACGCACCCGTAATCCGTTTAAAGTCTCACGCCAACTTGCCCATACGACTACCTTTTCCAAATCATTTTTCCTCCAAACAGCAAGTCACTCGAACGACCATCCAGATGAAATCGCAGCCATCACCTGCCCATCAGCATTTCTATATAAAATTACATCGCACCTGTCATCAAGAATAACGTGTGATAAATTCCAATGTTAACCCCACCCCTTATATAATTCCCCTGAAACGCGGGGGTCTTTAAGAAAATAAAAATGAAATAAAATGAAATGTCACTCTGTGTTTATTTGTTTTCTCGTTGCTTTTCGGGTGCATACTTGTGTGTGATCAATATAAGCTTGGCGTTCGTTTCATAAAATCAATACAGTAGAATCTCGATGATACGATCACGGCTAATCCGAATTTCCAGATGATACGAATTTTTCCGTAGTCCCGGCCGAGCCCCATTACTTTGCAACGTGCTAGAGTACGGTTGTTACGAATCGATTTTCGACCCGCGTTGGTTGATACGAATAAACGCCGCCCCACCGACGGCCGCGAAAGAGAACAGCGCGCAGTCACGTGCTTTCTCCCTTTCTCTTTTGGTTCAGAGGTGCGGACGCGACGCCAGACAGCACAGAGGCCGCGACTGGGCGCGAAGAGTTTGAATCGGTGGCGCTTTTGTTGCTTTTGCGCTTTTCCTCCTTTTCGGCGGCCGCCCATCGGACGGAGTGGCTGCTGTGCTTCGGGCCGCGTTCTTTGCGTTTGCGCCATTTTGCCTAGTCGCAGCGAGCTATGTCGACCGAGATACGATCTTTGCTGATTTGCGCGGCGGTACGCCGAGGCGGAGGAGCCTCCGTTCGCGCATCTTCCGTCGACTGCGTTATCGGTGCCGATGACACAGGGCGATTGTCGGTTTCGCTGCTGGAGTCACACGGTGCAAGATAGCACGGCACATAATCCACGATGCAAGGTAGCGTGGCACGTTCAGTCGGGTGCTCCTCCGCTTCTCCGGCTAATCGCCGTATTTTTCTTGCCGTAGGAGGCTTGCGCTTCCTTATTCCGAAGGCGTGCTTCGTCCGAAATTTCTTCTCCAACGAGCGAAGATCCATCACTAACCTGGGAGCTCTCAGTAATCCGAATTCTGCGTGTCAAGTGAAGACGCCGGCGTGGTTTACGAAGCAGACAACTGCGGTTGCCATCTTCCCCCTGCCACAGCAGCAACCAATGGACAGACGCCTTTCAGCACGGCAGCCAATCGGAGGCCCGCTTTCATCGGAGGGCCTGTGCGACTACCTATCGCAGACCCGCGCTTCTTTTGAGTTTGCGCGTTTGTTACAAGATGGCGACGACGGACGAATTGAGAAGCGGAACGGCGAAACTTTGAGCTTTCGAACGATACCAACGTGGCGGCGCTCGGTGGCGGGAAATACGAGATATGTCTCTGTGAATTGCGGTGATCTGGCGCGATTTAAAGCTGTTTTCTCGCCCTGCGCACTGACGAATAAATCTTTTTCAGCCACTTTTAGTGCGTTTTCAGCCAAACCATTTTGATACAGCGTAGATTAGGCGTTGCAGATACTGAAACGTGTGGTTTTCAAAAATCAATTTTTTTCGCGATTTTCGCGATCTGATCCCCTCATCCCCCCATAATTTGGTTAGTTTTAATTGTGTTTCGATGATACGAATTTCGGCTAATACGAATATTTTTCATGACCCCGTGAGATTCGTATCATCGAGATTCCACTGTAGTTGTCAGTAACGCTTCATGTTGTCTCTTTCTTCGTCCCATGTGTTTTTTGCGGTAACTTCCCAAATCATCAATCACCAACTGGCCTACACCCACACTCTTCTAAGTTCATTGACGACCGGGTTTGTCGGCCTTTTGAGAGCCACACAGCCATTGCGAATATATCTACATCATCTCAGCACCAAACTATAACTTTGGTCAGCAACACTCAGCAAAGCAGCAGCACCTTTGCCACTGTGCTGTGTGATGGCGGGTGGCAAACTGTCGTGAGTTGTGTGCCACCCATCAAGTGGGTCATCACTGATCGGACCCGAGATACCATGCATCACCGAGGGCCATAGGAGTGGCGTTTGGATCGGCAGGTGACAAGCCGAGAATTGCAGTGAGCATGCCTGCCAAGTTCATCTGTGCGCCTATTGAACAAAATGGCTTAAGCTCACATGTAGGTGGACAACACTGAGATGAATTAGAACACATTCTAAACTGTCTGCACTGCGCAGTCAAAGTTGCACTTCGCAGCATTGCAACAATGCACGACACAGCAGGCCACATGGCAGGCAGTCGCAAAGCTTCAAGTATGGGCTGAGCCATAACGCTTAGCAAAGTTCTGTAAAGGAGTTTTCTGTGCTACTGGCATTGTAAAATATTGCAAGTTGTCCTCTCCTACCCTCTTCACCGGGGAACCTTTACCGGCACCGATGAGGTTGATGACAAAGAATGGTTGGCATGCTACGAACGCGTCAGCAAACACAACTGGTGGGAGGCTACACTTATTATGCTGGCGAGCGTTATATTTTTCTTGCAAGGAACCGCGAAGGTATGGTTTGAGACGCACGAATCCGACCTTATGACTTGGGACACATGCGAAGAGAAGCTGGGCAATCTTTTCGGAAAGCCTGTTGGACGCCAGTTAGCAGGCAAGAAAGAGCTCGTGCCCAAACGTCCATGGAATTGTACGTTTCGCACATTCTGGACATTCTGGCTCTTTGTCAAAAAGCGAATAATAATAAAAAAGAATAATAAGGAAATGAAGGCAGATAAAGTCGGCCACATATTAAAGGGCATCGCGAGCGATGCATTCAACCTGCTTCTTTGCAAGAGCTGTGCAATGGTTGAGTCCATCACACTGGAGTGCCGGTGCTTCGAGCAAGCTAAAAGCAAACATATTGCACAGTGCTTCCATTGGCTTCCCAATACGGCTGCCACCTCCTCCTGTGACGACCTACCAATGCTACATCAACAGCCAGCATCACTGAGTTTGACGCACACCATCTGTTGCAAGCTAGAGGCCATGGCTCCGCTCACTCACGGTCCACAGGCACACGACAGCTTAACCATCTCGCTCATTCAAGCCGTCGTCCGCCAAGAGATGGCAAATATGAACATTCTTCCAACCATTGGCCAGCGTTCTGTCCCTACTGCACCTGTCATTGCTGCTACTGTTGCACCCAGACCAAATTCAACCAAATGTTACAGGAAGCCAGCTGAGTGGCAAACACCGGATGACAGACCTATTTGTTTTGTGTGCTCTCGGGTTGGCCACATCTCTTGCCACTACTACAGCCGCTGGTCCTCTTTGCCTCGATCATATGCTGACCGCAGCTTCGAACGTCAACGTCATCCACTGTCCCCTCTCGCTGAGCCCTACAATCGCGACCTTACTAGATGGAGGAACACTGCCAGCCGCTCGCTTTCACCGCAACGTCGCCAGTCCCGTTCGCCTCCATCTCGACTGTCGCCACCTTATTCTGGCTCGGGAAACTAAACAATGCAGCTGCGGAAGTGAGGCTGCATTGACGAGCCAGACTGCAAAACCTCTATTGACCCTTATTTCCAGGCTGAACCTAATCGAAGTTTTTGTTGACGGTGTGCCTGTTAGAGCTCTCATTGATACCGGAGCTCAAGTGTCAGTTATACGCTCAGATCTTCGTAGTCATCTCCGGGAAGTTCTGACACCTGCTGAGTCACCTGCCGTCTGAGTAGCCAACAGCAGCACCACAGCCGTGATGGGAATGTGTACCACCCGCTTAACCATTGCTGGTGCCCCAACATCTGTTCGCTTCACTGTACTTGCTGAGTGCCCTCACAAATTTATTCTTCGAATAGACTTCTTGACAGTCCATTCTGCACTAATTGATTGTTCAACCGGTCTCTTCCGCCCTGAGCTGCCCGAGTAGTCTGCCGACACTGCCGCAGACCAGTCCTGACTTCGGTGCGTTGAATTTGTCCGGCTGCAACCTGATGCTGCAACCTACATCCCCATTTCTCCTTTCCAACCTCTCGTGATGGCCAATGCGTAATATCCCTGCTCTATGACGTTCTCCTGACATGACCAATAGCCCTTCCCAGCACCGTGGTCACAGTTACCAGCAATTGTGCGTGACTCCTCTTCCTGAACTTTCAAGGGTTGACTACTCTGCCATGCGCCATTTTGATAAAACCCCAAATTTCTGTGCCAAACTGCGCCAAACACAGAAAATAGACTGCAATCGCACCATTCTCTGTCAGAAGGGCTTCAGGCTTGTGTGCTCCGGCAGTAGCCACTGTAGTGCAGTGACCTTATCAGTGTTGTGTATGTGCATGGGGTGTGAGAACTCTCAAGATTTGTGCATGAAGAATGAATCGAAGAAGGCGAGCCAGGGACAGCTTGCGCGCTTCCCAGCGTTCAAAAAAGAAGCAACAGGAAAGGAAGAAGACAGGCGGGTGCCGAACGGGCAGAGGGGTCTCGTGACTTGGAAGACGCAGGACCAGCGCGCTGTTCCGGGAGCTCCTGCTGCGGTACCTGAGGCGGCCCTGAGGACAATGCGCCGGCCTGTCGGTGCCTGGTGTGATGCCGTTTGGAGCAGGCCTGGCTTTTGCCTGCTCGTAGCCGCCTGTTGCAGTAGCTTCAGGCTGTGTCCGAGGTGAGGCCTAACCGAGGCCTTTGCTTTGAGGCCGCCTCTTGCTCGAGGTGGCACATGAAGTTGTGGTGGTGGAAGCCACCCGCCCAACACCTGTTCGAGTGCTCTGGCCACCGTAATGCAGTCGTGGGCTGTCGCCTGCCTCATCTGATGACCAGTGCCTCATCTGATGACCAGTGCCTCATCTGATGACCAGTGCCTCATCCTGCCTTGGCTCGCCTCCCACGAGGGTCATTGTGCCTTGGTTCGTCTCCAGCGGGAATCATCACGACAGCTCAGACGATCTACCGCCGATCGACAAGACCATCAGGACTGAAGCTGTGAGACGTACTTGCTTTTTCCTTGAACGCTGCACTTAGGACTTCGTGTAGACGTGTTTGTTTTAAGGGCTTTTGCTCTGTATTCTGTGTTTAGTGCTTGTCTTGTTTCAGTCCTATCATGTTAGATAAATGTTCGTTTACATCCGTTCGTGCGTCTCTGACGTTCGTTACCGCCTGACTGCACACAGACATGCGTGCCGAATTATTTCATCACAGCCACGAACAGCGAGCGGATTTGTTCTCAGAAAAATAGTGCTGCCGTTCGCATTCCGCTGAGTCGCCTCCTGCATGACGGGAGGCGCACGCCGGCCACTCCCGGCTGTTGTCACTGCTGTAGGAATGGCCAGGGCGGCTGCATTTAGAGTGTACTAGAATACTGTTGATAGAGCTGAGCGGTGCGGCGCTCCCTAGCTAAGGCGCCAATCAGCAAAAAGTAAACTGAGGGTTCTGCAAGTGAACTAGATATTATGGAGGCACACGCTGCAGCGGGTGGAGCGTGCGCACCCACTGCGTTGTGCCAATACATGAGCCCTTCCAACTAGCTGTTCAACTGGTATTGCGGATTTCCTTCTTGTCGAAGTGATCCTGCACCCTGGCGCTCCTCACCAGCTACTCACTGATCGGGGCCGTTGCTCTCTTTCAAAAGTTGTCGACGACCTTATCCGCTTTCGCTCAACATCTCACAAATTCACACGGCTTACCCGCCCCAGACAAATGGACTTACTGAGCACTTCAACTGCACACTCATAAACATGCTCTTCATGTACGTCTCTGATGACCACAGGGATTGGGACTGCACTTTGGCGTTTGTGGCATTTGCTTACAATTCGTCATGCCATTATGTTACTAGCTGCTCTCTCTTTTATCTGCTCAATGGCAGCGACCCGCTCCTGACTCTGGACTCTTTTCTCCCTCCCAATGCCAACTCCACTACTTTATACACTCACGATGCCATTGTTCGTGCGGCCATGACACATTGCATCGCCCGTGATCTACTTGAGGCTTCCTTCCGAGCTGAAGTCAGATGAGGTATGTGCCCACATTTTAGATGAACAGTACAAGTAAGGATGAGCCACTTTGCGAGTCGGGAGGACTTTTTTTTTTTTTTTTTTTTTCCCCATCGCAGCAATATTGCTTTTGTAAAACATCTGCAGTTCCTTTTCCTTTCTGGGCGGCTGCTTCCTGCAGCACCACTTCTCCTAAGACGACCCAAAAGCTCCTTTATGACCGTCACATTGGGATCTTAGCTTCAGTCCTGGGTCCCCTCCTGCTCTGGCTGCCTTCGCGTCGCATCGGCCTGTGCCAGACACTGCTGCCGCACTACATCGGGCCTTAGTGGGTCCTGCGCCAAGTGACCAAACTAAGATCTCGCCGTTGACTCCCAAGTCTTCTTCGGATCCACCAGTGACTGACATCATGCACGTTTCCCGACTGAAGCCTTATTATTTGAACGCTGATTCAACACACTAAAATGCATCAAAACGGTGCTTCTGCCACTGGGAGTTAATGTTACGTAGTAGTTTTTGTTTTTTGCTGCTGTGGAAAGACATGAGGGGAAGTTGAAGATGATGGGATGCTGCCATCGATCATTGGTATTGCTCTGCCCTGTATTAAAGAGCCATGCATTCTACCTGTGTGTGTGTATGTATATATATATATATATATATATATATATACAGTAGAACCTTGTTCATACGTTCTAAAAAAATACGTAAAAAATAAACGTACGATCCGGGAAAATGTACAATGCGAATCCAGTAAAAATTGAAGCTGACAAGCCCATATTGAGGTGCAAGGGCACAAAGCATTTATTTCTTGCACAACATAGTTACATTTGAATCTAGTTAATTCGAACTGACGTTGTGGTCCCGTCAAGTGTATTCCAATGGGCGAGAACGCTCGGTAATTCGAACGCGAAAGCATTTGCGACGGTTCATTGGAACATAACCGCGCACCGACAATGCTCTCAGCAGCACACTAAATCACGTGGCGGCGCCTCCGACTGGCATTGCCCTGACACCGCCATAAAGCAAAAGCTTAGGAGAGACCCCTCAACGCCGCGTGGAGAATTAAAAAAGAAAAAAAATATTTCTTTTCTCAAATGGTAAGGCCGCCGTTTCTGCGTCATGCCGGAACACGCGTGTACGTGCCGACGTCTCAGCCAACGCTGCGGCTGCGGCGCAGAGGGAAGCAATGTGGAGGCCTAGTCCGGCCAACGAAACTGCCCACACCGGCTAACGCTCGCTTCGACGTCAGAAAACGAAACTTCGAGGAGGCGCCGGGCCGGCGGGCGCACATGGAGACAATTGAAGGTGAGGGAGCTACGAGAGAGCTGAGAGGGAGGGTGAGGGGAGCCACCGAAGTGACGGGGTTGCCGAGGTCAAATGCGCTTCCCTGCCGCCCTCCTCTCTCACCTTCAATGGTCTCCGCACGCGCGCGTCACCGTGTCGGCGCCGCCCGCTCCTTGAAGTTTTGTTCGCTGCCATTATCGGGATGCGAGAGAAATTGTGGTTGTGAAGAGGAAGAGGCGCTGTCGGGATGCGAGCGTTGGGCGGCGTGGGCATTTTTGTGGCCCTCGCTTGCTATCTGCTTGCGCGCCGCGATATTTCAGAGGGAAATACAGGACACATGGAGGAATGCTTGCAAGCAGCAACTCACGTAGTGGATCACTACGAAGAGTGCTGCGGCCTCCAGTGTGCACCAAACAAATCAGAATTTGTGCACCTTGGCACGGATCTCCTTGGCCTCGTGTCCTTGCATCACGCAAGGACACGAGGCCAAGGAGATCCGAATTCTCGGACTCTTTATTCACAATCAAAGAAGAGTCGACTGTCACATGTAAGAGGCCGCTCTTGGCGAGAGAAGAGGACGAAAAAGTTCGCGGAGCGTCCGAACGGCGCGAGCGCTCGAGGCACGCGAACCGAGGTGTAATCCGTGAAGGAGAAACGACGGAACAGCTTTATCGACGTGGCTCTTGAGCTGGAAGGTCGCCTCGTCAGCCGTGTTATGACGACGGGAGAGCTTAGGACCCAGCCACGAAGTCGTGAGGCTGGCAAGGCCCAGGTTTAGCTGTAGTCCTCGGAGACGTCCGGGCGAAGCTCCTGGGACTGGCCGCTGCTGCTCACGGTGGTTCCGGTCTTCTTCTCGAGAATCCCTCTTCCTCGGCCAAGCCCGTTCAACCGATAATCACCAGGGCACCAGGCCGCCACGCAGATCGATGTAGGGCGAAGAACACTTCATTAGGCAAGTGACACGTCAGCGGCGGCTACCGGAGCTCCAGCCACGCACTCGGCCAGGTCAACGGAACCGCGAGTCGTCGGTATCTACGGCATCAGCGACGCCCCGAAAGAACCAGTCGTGAGGCCTAACTCGTCGAACTTCTCAGCCACGTCAGCGCCAGCGACCGGGTTACGGGCTTCTACCAAGCTGGACTTCAAGTTGATGGACCGATCACAAGGCAGCTACGATTGAGCGAGGGCCGGAGAGAGCAACGACAGAGAGAAAGGCTCATCGAGATTGCCGCCGGGAAAATATGAGCAACAGCGACGAACTGAGTGAGAGATATTTATTCTTGTATGGAGATAGCAGTAGGCCAGAGTTGCCAGACTCTCGTGCGAGAAACGCCCAGGACTAACGTAGAGGAAATCAAGGGCATGTTTATGGATTCACTAGGTTGTGTTTTGGTGAACATTTATTTGTTTATTGTGTTTTAGTTTAGTGTGTGTTAGTTTGTGAGCTTTATTTTTAGTTTGAGTTTTGAATCTGAGTGTGATTAAAAATATGCTTGCTGTGTTGCCATGCGTCTTCCAATCCCATCTCTATTAACACCCGCACGCCCCCGAGATCAGTGACAAAAACACATCACATGTCACATGTAAGAGGTCGCTCCTGGCGAGAGAAGAGGACGAAGAAGTTCGTGGAGCGTCCGAACGGTGCGAGCGCTCGAGGCACACGAACTGATCAAAAGGCAGCTACGATTGAGCGAGGGCCGGCGACAACAACATTAGAAAAGCTCCGGAAGGTTGGGGACCAAGTGGGCCGAATGGTCCGACGTGTTTCCAACAAGAGAGGGGGATTACGAAGCAAGGACGCTGTGCGGCTAGCTCATGCATTCGTAACCAACCGAATTCTATATTCGGTACCCTATCTCCATCTGCGGAAGCATGATGAAGACAAAGTCGAGGTTATCCTCCTTAAAGTGATGAAGAGGGCCCTTGAACTCCCTGTCACAACTTCTCACGTGAGACTTCTTGCTTTGGGAGTGGTGAACACCTTTCAGGAGCTGAAAGAAGCCCACCTCATCAACCAATATACACGTCTAGCTCAAACAAAGTCGGGACGGCATTTGCTTGACCGGCTCCACTTGAAACATGACTTTCATATTCAGGAGCGGTTCCGAGTGCCCAAGCTCTGAAGACGCGCCGCACCGTCAGAGTTCGACCCCTCCCCACAAAGATGGATAGGGAAGACCATAGTGGTCGTCGCCAGGCGAGAGCGACGCCTTGCAACCTCACTTTGGCAACAAACATGGAGTTTTCTACGTGGATGTGGCCGGTCCATGTCGGGGGGGGGGGGGGGGGGGGGGTATACGGCAGCGGTCATCCACAAGGAAAAGCAAGTAGATGGGCTCACTTTCAAAGCCCCGTGCTCAACGCAAGCTGAAGAACTAGCTATCACCCTAGCTGCCTCTGATCCCCGATCTCAATATATCATAACCGACTCGCGCGGGGCTTGTCGAAATTATGAAGCTGGTTGGGTCACCCCGCTGGCGGAACGAATATTGCAGAACTATAGCAATGGGGGAATCGACCCTACCCCCCGTTGCCTAGCCTGACTCCGGGCCACAAGGGCCTAATAAAGAATGAAGCCGCGAACACGGCGGCCCAAGCACTCATCAACCAGGCGTCCCACTTAGAGCCTGAGTACCTGGAACCCGAAGGCGGCTGTCTTCTTATTTTCAAAGACATCACGACCTATTACAAGGACAGGCACCGCCAATACCCAACTCCTGCAAAGGGGCTGGGCAAGGCTGATGAATGCATCTTGGTCCGACTTTTCACTAACACTTTATTGTGCCCGGCAATCTTAAAACATTTTGATTCTTCCTTCACTGGCAAGTGTCAATACTGTGGGGAGGTGGCTGACACTTACCACAATGGTTTGGGCTTGCCAGCTCAACTCAGCTTTTTTCTCCAACCCTAACCCAGCCCGAGAGGAGTGAGAGGCGGCCCTGCGTGGTTGCTCAGACCTTAAGGCCCAAAAGGCCTTGGTTCGGGGGGCTAAGCTGGCGCCTGGTACCAATGGGGTCCCGGAATAGGGACTCCACCCATTGCGAAGCCCCCTAAGGGTTCCACCTCTCTTTTTTGTTCTTAATAAAGGCTGGCAAGCAAGCAATATTTCACTGCTTGCATCGTTCGTACGTAGCGCTACGGTGCACAAATACATCAAAAGTAAGTCCTTTTAATTCGAACAAATTTTCAGGCCCCTTCGAGTTCGAATTATCGAGATTCGGCTGTATTTTCTGCTGGTGCGTCACACCCTTGGACAGGAACAACTCCTTTTGCACACATTGCAGATCCTTGACCGCATTTTCATTGTCTTTCGTGAGAAAGAAGCTTTGTAAGGCTTCCAGGCCAGCAAGGGCTTTGGCGAAGGTAGCCGGTGGGCGCAAGCCTTCGTTCTCGCCGCCGTCTTCAGGCGCCTCATCCCCCACCACCTCTGCTACAATCTCGGCGAGTCGTAGCGCTGCGCGCGCAGTGTCCGCCTGTTTTCGCCGCTTAGTAGTTCGCGTTGAAGCGAGGGGCGAGGTAGCACAAAGGTCAATTCGCTCACCGCTGCTGCCGCGCTTCGTCACTTCGTGCGAACAAGCAATGCAGAGAAGTCGCGGAGGTGGGGGGGGGGGGAATTGATCACTGCAGATAAGCCACGCGGCAGCCGTCTGCCACTTAGCGCTTCACAAGCACATGAGAGTGGCCTTTTGCACACCTGAACGAAAATTTTTCGCAGCAGAACGTATCATACGACCGCAGTTTGCCGCAATGCTTAACGTTGCTGCCAAATAATCGTATTTTCCGGGAACGTATTAACCGGAACGTATTAACACATTCCTCTATGGGGTTACGTTTATTTTTTGCAATTGCGAACGTATGGGCTGGGTAATTGTATTAGGCGGGAACGTATCAGCGAGGTTCTACTGTATATATATCCCCAGACGTAATAGTTCAGCAGAAACCCGTTAGGTGGAGAGAAGTAATTAAAGGGGTTTTATGGTACGACGAGAAGTGGCGTGAGCGCTGTGATGCTCTTGGCTCTGAAATGGCGTCACGCACAGTGGGCTCGTCAAGAGCTTCCGGATGACTTGAATGTGCCTCCGTTTGTGTTACTACACTACACTAAATGACTTGGGCATCACTGTCCGGCACATTATTTGCTTGTTGTCCTTGGGCGGTGGGCTCCATATTCCTCAGCGTGTGATACAGTAAAAGCTCATTAATTCGATTTCATGGGACCAAAAAAAATGTCCGAATTAACCGAATGTCAAATTATCGAGGGTATCAAGAAAACAATAAACAAATGCTTACTACGTCAACGCGCTCTTATTTACAGTATGAAACAGCAAATTCGGTTTCTATTTTGCACAAACGCAATGCGGAAGCTGCAATTCTCGTCATCTCGTGACTAATTAGAGTTCGCAGCGGCGAGGGTCTCGCGACTTTCTTCACAGCGCGGTTGGGGTGTGCGTCTTCATCTGAGATGCGCTTTTCACTAGCGCGCGCACATCCCGATTATGTTTTCTAAAATGTCACCGGGTCGCCGCCTATCGTGACGTCGATGGTGCTTTTCATCGTCGACAACTTTGCACTGAGTAAAAACTAAACTATTGTTTGCCGCAACCGCAGCCGCTGTCAACGCGATCATGCACGGCGACCTTGTGGTTCTGAAGGTGCGCTGCCGAAGCACGCACCAAGTCAAAACGAAACTACCATTTGCTGCAACTGCGGACGAAACCACAGTCGTTATCGGCGCGATCATGGATGACGACTACTCTGTTATGAAGGCTGTGGGGTCTCACACGTGCTCTTGGGTCAAAGGAACGACAACACAGTAGTGCAAACAGTCAAAAGGGCATTTATTGCACCTTTCATACACTAATGCATGCTAGCCGAATTACTACATATGCAGTTGAACCCGGGTATATCGAACTCGCCAAAAAACGTTTATTAGTTCGATATATGGCATAATTCGATATAGGCCCGCTATAGGATTTGATGACGCAAAGGCGCATACCAATAAGAAAAGTACTTTATTAATATGGTGGCTTACTTGTGTGCCCTACTTTGGAACAAAATAGTCCTGGATTTTCTTCTGTTTCAACGACTGCGCTGCCTGCAACAGCACGCACGCCTCCACGTTGTCCAACGAGTCAGAGAAGCTGAGGCCGCAACCTTCTATATTCACGCAATAGCGCCGGACCAACGCAAGTGCACTAATCACTTCGGTGCTTCATTCCAAGTGCTCCTTGGAATCTTGTACGCGGCGGCGATGTCGGACTTCTTCTCACCGCGCTCGACTCGATTTATGATTTCGAGCTTCGCGGTGAACGGCAAATTCTGCCTCTTTGCACAAGCCATGACGACAGCGCACCAAGAAAGTTCACAGAGCGCCAACAGGCAACACCACCAGCACGGACCACGCTGAATGAGGACTCGAGGAAAAGAGGGAGCAGCAGGCACACAAGCATAAAGAAAGAAAAAAATGGCGCTCACTTGTACCGCCTCCGCGCCTTGGAGAAAGCATGACGGCCTCTGATTGGCTGTAAGCGCTGCGAGCAGGCCAGGATTATTTTTTGCAGGGGGGTGTTCGCCCTTGCACAGCCAGGTCTAAACCACTTTTTCTAGGGTGGCACCGGCAGTTTTCCCCGCCACCGCAAGGGAAAGCCAACTTGCTGGGGCACTTTTGAGGCACATGGAGTTTGATATATCGGTTGTCGTTGCTATTTTCGTTCGATGTAACAGTAACTTTTGCTATATATTCTCAATGTAAATTTACCGTGTTTAGAAATTGTTCGATATACGGGATAATTTGATTTAAACGGGTTCGATATAGTCGGGCTCAACTGTAGAACATTCACATAGGCGCGCGACAAATCAAGGAAGTCCGACTCACCGCGACCGGATAGCGAGCGAATACGTTCGCCCCATGCTATGACACCATCGCCTAGTCGTTCACGTGTACGGTCACGGGAACGGTGGCGTGTTCGAACGATCTGTGTTCGTCCATACCGGTGCCGTGCTCCTAGCCACGCGAGGCGGTCTCACGAAGCGTGGATCAGCGCAGGCATGGGACGTCCGCATCGCTCACCGATCCCAACCCGAAGAGGAACAGCCTTCTCCCTTTTTCGCCCGCGTAACCCCCTGCCGTCAGGTGGCGTTAGCAGTGCAACACTAGCGCCATCTCGTAATACGCTGCAACTCCGCCGCCATAAAGCTACGCGGAAGCCGGATTACAGGGGACGGGAGCCATGCGGGGAAAACAACATCAGGGAACGCATGAGAGTCGCGCATCCGCTCAAGGCACGCGGCCTATGCGCGTACCGAGTCAAAAAGAAACTACTTTTTGCCGCAACTGCTACAAATAAAACCACGGCCGCTATCAATGCGATCACGGATGGCGACTACGCAGTTTTGAAGGCACGTGGCCAAGGCGGTGCTATGCGCACCTGCAAACGCAAGAATAAAAGCTTTAAAGGCTCAAATAGGCTTGAAGAGTTCTGGCGTGTCTGTCATTCCCGTATGATTTCCACTGATGGCTATGGTGATGCGAACTCCGTCGCTTCGTTTCGGTGGACGTTAACGCCATTATAGCTCGTTTGTGTCCAGGGGCGTACCAACTATTTCTCGAGTGGGGGGGGCAAACCGCAGATCTGACTCTCGCTCTCTCTCTCCATATATATATATATATATATATATATATATGTGTGTGTGTGTGTATGTATATTGAATTCCTATTAAAATAAGTGAAAAAGCCTGGAAATGCATCTGTCAGGTATTTTTATTTGTAACAATAGACCTATATCTCAATAACACATGGTGAACCATCGAGGCCCGAAAAATTATTTGAATTCGCCGTTATTTCTTGTCGCTATAAAATCTATATGTGATGCAGGGACAAATGGCTCGAGTGCCCAGAGGTCCCTGATCCAACCCAGTAGCAGCAGCGCAGCTCACAAAAAATGCATATTTGTTGAAGTCAATTTTACTAATTAAAGAATTTTACTTGGTGTTTAAGTCTACAGCATAAATGTATCGCTAGTTAAGGTAATAGTACTGTCGAGGTTATACAGAACAAAGTACAATCAACATAAATTACTATCAATACTAAAAAGAAAAAGACGACAGAGGTGTGCGAACTTGTTGAATTACAACCCGATTTTAAGTGAAGCTGTTTTTTCTTTCGAATAGTTGCACTAAATGTTTCAGTTTCCTGTAATTACATCACATACTTTCAAAAGTTACCCGTATATTAGTGTTCCGTTTCAAACCTTGTCCCAGTGTAATATGCTTTGAAGCACTTCTGGCTGGAAACTTTAAAAAGACAGTAATTCATGAATACACATCTTACTTTGTCACAAAATTTCATTATCCCCAGATATAAACAAGATGCCTTGTTTAGCTCACCGAGGACACCGGAGAAGCAACCTATACGCATCCCGTAGTGGTGCACAGGAACAAATGGGAAAACAATGGTTTAGTAATTATCTGCAACACTTGCATTTAAACCAGGAAAGTCTGATTTTCGCAACGCACTGCGCTTAAAATTCTCCATATTTTCATGGAATTTCAAGTCCATATCTCATGCAATTGGTTTAGGAGTCGGGGAAAGCGGCGGTATAGCACCCTAGCACACGTCAATATTTAAGTTTCTACAAAGGCTTGCAATGAACCTACACAGAAAAAACATTTATCGCTCGTCACTCAGGATATTGTTTCGTACTTCGAATAAATATTAACACCATGTCCCGCATAGTTTACTGAGGATACCGGGATCAACAACTAAATGCCGTGTATAAAGCAAAAAACTGGGGGAAAGCGAGTATTCAGTAGCGGTTTTTCGAGTACGTAAGCAACCACCTCAATTCAAATTTTCGGAACACGTCACAATAAAGTGGTCTTGATTTCTTCAAAATATAAAATATCTGCTCTTCTTGCTCCTGCCGGGAAACAAGTAGTAGGGTAGCTCTTATTCAGAAACGGCCTGAAAATGAAATCGATAAAAGCAGTAGTGACAAAAGCCTTTAGAAAAAATTCAGTTAAGTGTTCTATTGGCACTGAAATGGCTCTGCACGTTCGACCGAGGTCACTTTCACGAACATACAACCTCGCAGACCTTTATGTAATGTCCCGTTCTGGGACCTTTGAGGTATCATGAATAAATGAACTTGCATATAAAACGCTAATCCGTTCTAAACTAGAATATGTCAGTGCTATCTATGACAACCACCAGGTTAATATGATTAATTCCCTTGAATCGGTTCAGAATCATGCTGCCAGGTTCATTCTCTCTGACTACTCCTATAATACAAGTGTCTCAGCCTTAAAATCCCGGTTGTGTCTTCTCTCGTTCACCTCCCGCCTGCAAAAGTGCTTGTCTGTTTTTATTTTTTAGGTTCTTTCATTCGCTGCCCACAGGTAACCAAATCATCATTCCAGCGCATCATTTCTCCCGCCATACGCATCCCAATTCTAGCTGTGTATCTACCACGCGCCCATTCCACCACGCATCAGCGTTATTTTTTTCTGCACTCAGCCCGAGAATGGAACACCCTTCCTACTGAGATCGCCCTCATCACCGACATTTCCCGTTTCAAAACTGATATTGAAGACCATCCTTCAAGTCACGTCTCCTAACCAGTCCCGCCATTTTTCTACGTGCCCACCCCTCATGTAATGTCCCGTTCTGAGACCTTTGAGGTATCATGAATAAATGAATGAATAAATAAATAAATATACGATAAGTCATGATTACACAAAGAAATTCGGCAGTTACACCTGTAAGTGGTTGGATTAAATTTTGATGGTGATAAGATTTATATTTATACTGCAACGCTACGTAGTCTATCTCTGGACGGAGATTCAATAGTTCCAGCATTTGATAATCCAACCATTTCATGCAGTAAGGCACACCCATCGTTGGGCGCCGCTGATTATCCGGACCTCTCCCCTCGCCCGAAGGTTAAATATATCAAGCCGATTGTTTTGTTTTTTCAAGTATGCTTAGGCGGTAATTTGTAACTGCGGGAACTGTCCAGCGCCAGGACTTCTGCGCAATGCAAGCATGAATGGCGAATCTCGCGCGTCGCCCGCTACAGCGCGTCACGAGGAGGCACAATGCTTGCTGCCCAAACCGGGGATCAGTAGTAAAGAAAAGCATTATGAACGTGGTGACTCTATTAAGAAATAAAATTTAGCTTCAGCTGTAGTTTTGTTGGACTTTCTAGTGTGTAGCCGAAAGTGCCCGCTCTCGAAAGTGGGGGGGCAAATGGCATGCATTGCCCCCCCACTTTTGACAGTGGGGGGGCAAGTGCCCCCCCTGCCCCCCGGTAGATACGCCTATGTTTGTGTCGCACATTTGCGGCGCTCGCCGAGCTCCGAGAGTTGTCCGAATTAATCGATGTGAGGCCAAATACGTCCGAATTAACGGGAGTTTCATTGCAATAAATAATGCGTATGCCTGCCAGGACCAAAGGACATGTCTGAATTAACCAATTTTCTGAATTAACGAGCTTTTACTGTATTTGTTATGCGTACTAGTTCAGCTGCTGGCCTTCTTATGTGAGGAGGTGTAATAGGTGCCCTTTTGTGTTTGCATTACTACACCCTGTTATTGTTTCTATTCTTCCACAGCGTGCGTTCCACAGAGGATGGCTCTTTAATTCCGAAGGGGCAACAACATGTGAAGGAAAGGATATTTTCTAGTGTTGCGTGCAGCCACAGCTCTCCCTTAACATGCTGATGTACAGTAAAATCTTGGCAAATTGAAATCGCTTAAACGGAATTGTCGCTTAAACATAACAAGAGCCTTATACGGTGGAACCTCGATAATACGACTTTGAGGGGACCGTGCTAAACCATCGTATAATCGAAAAACGAAGAATGTCGGCATTGACGCTTAGTCTTGCCCCAAAACACAGGTACAGACTGCCTGAATAAGCCTGCGGAGCGAACCTGCACTGCCTCTAAGGAACGTAAAATAAATTATTAAAAAATTAATGCATAATTTCGATTGTAACGCGAGTTTTTTCTTTTCACAATTTTCGTTGCTTGAATGCGACCCTCGCAATACATACGAATAACGGCAAAATTTATTATTTTAATACAAATATTCTAAATCCCCCGATTTTTAGCATTCGGTTGGCAACCTGTAACTTTACATCCCGATCTAATCCATAGACAAGTCAACCAAAGTCAGCACTTGTTTTTGGTTGGAATTGATGCCGTTTTTGCAGTGCTTGTGACTGGTTACAATGCTGCTGTACCCTACGGCCTTTTGTGTTCGACTCTGTTCATTCGCAACGCTATGGCGACGAAGCGCATTCGATATGACTTTTGCTTCGAGAGACGAGCAATTTTGGTGGCCGAGGAGCTAGGAAAGTCTGCCGCGGCTCGGTGTCTCGATGTCGACGATTTGCGGATGGCGGGACAAGCGGCAGGCGCACTTTAAATGCGAGGCCATTCGTCAAAGCTCTGTGCAACAGAAGTGGCCTGGGACTGACCCCGAATGAAATGATTGTGCGCTCTTTTAAGGGATACTTAAATGTCAAACAAGCTGGACGGCACGGAAGATGACAATTGTCAGGCGATCACTTTCGGAGATAGTTTCGCTTTAGCGAGACTCGGCTCATCCTGGCACCCTATAAGTATACTGCCGACACCTCTCTTGGTGCTGATTGAAAGCTTAGGACAGCGCCAGGAACACTTGTCAGGGATGCTTTCAGTGCCGAGTCATGCCAAATTTCGCGAAAGTGATCGCCCGAGAAAACCGCCCAAGGAAAGCTCCGACTCCTCTTCAGACGACCATGATGAGTGAGGATGTTTTCAAATTGCAATTCCTTGAATAAAGGTACCATTTCTTTTTCCATTCATCTCGCGTTTCATTAGCAATTAATTTTCTTTATTTCGCGTGACTGGAAAGTTGCCCCTCGCATTACAATTGCGGTCACATTACATTTGGGTAAATACGGTATTGCACACCCGTTATCAGCCACCTGCAGTGTGCTTACGTGGCAGCCTGGGTCTACTTGGATTTAAGAAACTTTTTTTTCTTTTTCAGATGGTACCAGAAAGTCGTAGGAGGTGGGTCGGCGTAAAATTGCGTCGTATAATCAAGCTTATTAATATGTTATTTCTATGGGGGTTTTGCTGGGACTAAACCAATTCATGATAAATGCAAGTCGTCGCATAACCGGGGGACGTGTAATCGAGGTTCCACTGTAGTTGGTTGGTTTTACGGCAATGCAAAAAAAAAAATGTACACGGAACCACATTTTAACACACAAGTGTTTTATGCCTGGGTCTCCCATCAACTTCTTGTAACAGCTGTGACAGTGGCGTGAATGCGTAAAATATGCTCTCTCGACCGCTACGGCACGCCATCTAGGAGCGGTGAAGGGAAGTACTGCATCATGACACTAACGAGCGCCAACAGTGAGCACTACGGTATTCACAGCGCAGCGGAGGCTCCAGCGCGGTGTAGCATGGTGTAGACTTCCTTCTGAGGTGACGACGCAGTCTCTGCACATGGTTTGTCTTTCGTGTCGGATTAGCCTGTGACGTCTCGTCGCCTGCAGAGTGTAGCTTCAACATGCATCAGCACCTACTGCTTCGCTTGCGATGGCACCAGCTAAGAAAACTGCTGCGCTAAGCGGCTGAGAAAGGTAACGACGTCGACGGGAGAATCGCGCTTTGGTACAGCGAGAGACACACCAGCGTGAAGCAGAACACCTTTGTGCATTCGTGGCACACGCTGCGAACTCTGCCACTTGCATTCCTGAAGCTGAGTGCGTCGCAACTCAACTGGCTCCCCAAGACACTACGCAGCTGGACCAAAGTGCTTGTACCTTCGCCGAAGCGATTCGGCAGCAGGACGCCGCTCGCCAAGAGGAGAACACGCACCAAGCAAACCTGCAACATAGTTGTCGACCCGCAAATCGTGCGCTTTTCGCTGCAGCGAGCCATGAGTTCACGAAGCAAACATGCAACACCTTCTGTGAAGATGTGTTTCACTTTCGTGTTCTACCAAAGGTATCAACCATATCTTTTTTTCAACTCTGGGTAAACGGAACTAAAGAAGTATTACCGAAAACGAAACTGAGCTCTCGGGAGCGTTGCGATATGCAGCACTGTTTGCGCCTTTCCTGCCTTTCATTCTCGTTCCTATTTTCCAGTTCTCCACGTTCTCATCAAGGCGGCTTTTGCTTGTTTTTGTTGGTGCCGTGTTTAGCATAGCTCTACCATGGTCATCGCTTGCTGTGTTTTCATTGTGTTGGAAATGTTGTTGAACTGCGAGTTTGCTTAGCGTTTAACCTGATGGTGGCACAGAAACACCCGTGCAGTGTGGTCTCATTGGAGACTAAGATTAAAATAATCGACGACTTCGATAGTGATTACTTCAATAAAATGGCTATTTGTTTTTTTGCTAACTGACTGTTTTCTTCTTTTTGTAATGATAAGTTGTGCTGCTAGTTCTAGTCAGTGGCTGCATGCACGTGGAAACTGAATAAAGCTTTGTAATCTGAGCTGCTACCCATGTTATCTTTTGTTGGCAATGAAGTGCCTGCCCCTTTCAAAAGAGCATCCCTTGAGGTCAATGTCCCAGTAAGTGGAACTCCTGGTGAATTGAACTTTTTTTCCCTGGTCTCCTGAGATTCTGTTTAAAGATTGCCAATTTTTCTCCTGCCCATTGTTGAGAGAGCTTTGATGATAAAAAATAAACCAAGAGAACCACTGTGGTTGCCTGTGCAAAAACGCAAGCGAGTGGTGAGCCGTGTTGTGTGTGACCTCCTGTGCAGATACGGAGACGATAGCAAGTGGTCAGCTGAGCATCAACCTGCCGCAGAACGCCTTTTCCAGCCCCGAGACCCACTGGCAGCAGCGTCTGGAGGCTGCGCAGAATGTGCTCTTCTGCAGGGAGCTCTTTGCTCAGCTGGCGCGGGAGGCAGTCCAGCTGCAGCCGTCCATCCCCAACCTGGTGGTCGGCAACCAGATAACCACCGCCCTGTTCCCCGGTGTCCAGCTGTGCATCGGTCTCTGCCACCGAACACTACAGGTACAGTAAAACCTTGTTTAGAAGGAATTGGAAAAAAACACAGCGCAAAAAAGACGCGGACACGAGAGAGCGACAAGCACACAGCGCTGCAAAAAAAATTGAAAATTGAAGAATTCTGGTCCCAGCAGGTGTGCATTATTTAACGGGAAAAAACTCTCGTTAATTAGGGCATATTGGCCGCACACAGTTTAATTCAGGTGGATCTTGGAGCTCAGCAAGTGCAGAGCGCCGCAAATGCGTGATGCAAACTAGCAAAAGCGGTGCTAGCATCCAACTGAAACAATGCAGCGGAGTCAACATTGCCGTGGTTATCAGCGGAAATTGCACGTGAATGACAGGAACACTTTGTGCTTAACTGTGCCTTTGTAGCCTTTATTCTTCCATTTACTGCAGTGCATAAGGACTGCGTTAGCCGCGTGCCTTCATAATTGCGTAGTCGCCATCCATGATTGCATGATAGTGACTGCAGTTTCGGCTGCACTGGTTGTGGCAAACAGCAGTATCGTTTTGACTCTGGGCACAGTGTCAATAACACGGCGGAAGCTGTTGAGGATGAAGAGCATTGGCTAAATAGGGATGGACAATCTGTTGACGACCTGCTCACTGGTGAAAAAAATAATCTGGATGTGCACGCGGTAGTGAAAAGCATGTCTTGGATGAAGTCGCGAACACGCTATGAAGGAAGTTCCGAGGTCTTCGCCGCTGCAAGTGCTAATCAGTCACAAGATAGGAGAATTGCAGCTTCCGCATTGCTTCTGTGCAAAATAGAAACAGGATTTGCTGATTCATTCAGTAAATAAAACCATGTCGACGTAGTAAAGCATTTGGTTATTGTTTTATTTATCGGCCCAAGAATCATTAAATTGATAAAGAAGTTGTATTGAGGTTTAAAAATTTATATATTGAACGAGTACCTACAGTTAAGTGCTTAGGTGTACTTTTCGAAAAGCACATCGGTGAGTATCGGTGACTGGGCCGTATCAATCCTGGCAGGCTCGCCAATATTTTGTCACCTTCTACTTGGGAGGCGGAGAGTTGCGTACATGCGCTACTCTCGATGGAGGAGAGACACGACTGGCAGCACAGCAAACAAGGATTTAATATGTACAAGGACGGCAAAAGCACACGGCACACAAAACTACAACCATAATTCACCCAAAAATGTTCACTCGAACTCAAACACCAAATTCATAATAAGTACAAACTACTGGAAAATAATCTATCTCAGTTTCGGAGCCTAGCTCCGTCTTAACGTCTCTAAGTCAGTTCTAGCCCTGACTCTTCAAAGTCTGGCCACCCTGGCCCCGGCCTAACTGCGTCGCAGTATAGAAGTGCGGGTTCTTACAGACCGTTTCGAAGTTCTTGTTGGGTCCGCGTCGTGCGTGTCCGACACGTTGCGGGTTCCGTAAGTGCCAACGCCTCAAACGACACATAGGAATATCCAAAATTACCGACTGGGTGAAATACTGCCGGATGCAAAGCCAAGAAAGCACCACAATCGATGATTTAAGTAAATGGTGTCAAAGTTTAAGACCACAAAAGGATAAAGTCACAAAAGAACTAGCCCGCTCATGTGAGATACCTGAGATAGACCCTCACTTACTGCATCTCTGGGAGGCACGCAGAGGACTCATGAAAAGACTGAAGCAACAAAAACAGAACCGGAAGCTAAAAGTACGCATTGCAGAAATCACCGGCAAAGCGGAAGAGTACGCAATGCAACTAGCTACGTCCAATTGGGAATGCTTCTGTGACTCCCTTAATGACACACTGAGTACCGCAAAAACTTGGTGCATACTGAGAGCAATTATGGAACCAACCAAAACCAAGAACAAGGGCTGTAAAGCGGTGGAACAGCTAATCCATACGTACCCAGGGACGGAACAAGAACTCAAAGAAGAGTTATATAACAAGTGCTTCAGAACAGACCCATCTCCTCCACCCTGCGAGACCAAATATGGGGGGGGACCCCCTCACCCTGAACTCGATGAACCCATCTCCATCGAAGAAGTTAGAGCTGCCATAGCGAAATTTTTAAAATTTATTTATTTTATTTATTTATTTATAGATACTGCGATCTAAAATCAGATTATAGCAGGGTGGGTATACATAGAAATATGCAAGCATGTAAACGCATACAAAATTCATCAAATATGCAGGCATTTTTGCCTGCCGAAATACAGCCTGCCGAAACACAGCGGCAGGCAAAGACCGAATAATTAACCCCATGATTAGAAACCTAAGCGATGAGGCTTTACAGGCATACACTACATTTATAAATGAACATTGGCAACAGGGTACAATTCCAGGGCAGTGGAAGCAGGCTCAAATAGTTTTAATTCCCAAGCCTGGCAAGAAATTGGCAATTAATAACCTTAGACCAATCTCCCTAACTTCCTGTTTGGGGAAATTATTTGAAAGAATAGTCAGCTCTAGATTACAAAACTGCTTAGAGGACAATGAAATCATTCCAGACACTATGTTTGGATTCAGACCCAAGCTCTCAACTCAAGATATCCTCCTACGGTTGAAGGATGAAGTCCTGACAAATATACCAAGATCAAGCGAACACGTCATGGCCATCGACATAAAGGGAGCTTTTGATAACCTAAGCCACCAAGGAATACTCGATAGCCTGGCTGAAACAAATTGCGGAGAGTAGATACACAACTATGTTCGCAGCTTTTTAAACCAACGTACCGCTGAGATTAAATTTGGCGCACTATAAATTAAGACCTTCAAGGCACCCAACAAGGGCACACCCCCGGGCACAGTGATCTTGCCAACGCTATTTAACTTGGCGATGATAGGCCTTGCAAGGAAACTACAAGCCATCCCGAGTATCCAGCACGCCCTATACACAGATGACATTACAGTCGGGTGTGTCACTGGGTCGCTACGTGAATAAGAAGAACGATTACAAGTAGCTGCCTGTGTAATCGAGACATACATGCGAGCGAGAGGGCTGCAATGCGTGTCAGAGAAATCAGAGATTATACGCGTCTCGAGAGGCAAAGGGAATCGTAACATCCCGACGGACCCTGCCCTTAAACTGGAAATCATACTTGCAAATGATGCAGTACCTGAGAAGACCACAATCCGGGTACTACGCATGTGGCTACAATCAAATCACTGCCAACACGGGCTTAACCTCATCAAGACGGCAACACAAGTCGCAAGAATGATAAAGCCGGTAGCCACGAAAAGGACGGGGATGAAGGAATCAGGCACCCTTCGCCTAATAAGAAGTCTGGTGGTTAGCCGCTTCATTTACAGCTTGCCGTATTACCATCTAACAAAAACAGAGAAAGATGCGATCAATTCGTGCTTAAGGAAAGCATACAAGATCGCCCTACAAATTCCGCAATGCGCCTCAACCGAAAAAACTCATGTCTCTCGGGATTCATAATACATTCGAGGAACTGGCAGAAGCTCAACTGATAACTCAAAGAAACAGACTCACACAAACGACCACGGGTAGTAAACGCCTTGGCAGACTCGAGTATCACGAGCTCCTAGAAAAACACGACCAAGCTAAACCCATCCCCACAAGAATCAGAACCAGCACCAAAGTGGCCCCCATACCCAGAAATATGAACCCAACTCTGCATGCAGGCAGAAGAGAAGCCAGAGCTGCATACATTGAGAAAACGCACGGAGACAAACCAAACTCCCGCTTCGTGGACACGGCAAGATACCCAGGCATGCAGAAAAGAGCGGTAGCTGCTGTCACTGGCTACTTAGGCAGAGAAATCACTAGCGCCTCCACTCACAACGCCACTATCGTGGAAGCAGAAGAAATTTCAATAGCCCTTGCTATCGAAGCGACGTAACCAAACCAACAAGAAATAACCATCCTATCAGACTCTCAAGCGGTATGCAGAAACTACCTCAGGGGACGCGTATGCACCGCAGCCTATAGGATTATACGAGATATAAAACCCCGAGCCAGATTTCACCTTTTATGGGTGCCCAGTCATGAGGGAAGCAGGGGAAACGAAGAGGCTGACAGAGTAGCTCATGCGCATGCTGCACACCACGGGTGCTCACAGGACGCCTCTGACGACCTGATCCCGATTGACCAGAACTACTCTGCAATTTTAAACTATCACACAAGAAATAGAATGAAACTACCACCCCCAGATAAGAATCTCAGTAAGGAAGAACAGGTTATATGGAGAAAGCTGCAAACCTATACATATAACAACCTGCACATTCTCCATAAAATTCATCCCGAAAGATATACGGACACATGCCCATGGTGCAGGGCCACACCTACCTTAGACCACATCTCATGGGCATGCACGGCATATACAGAAAAGACAAACACAGAAATTACGGAGCATATACAATGGGAGGCGGCGCAGTCCAGCTCACAGGAAGAGGTCCAAAGGGCCATCATCCGACAAGCAAGACGGCGCACGGAAGCCAGTGGGGCCCTTGCCTAGGGGCTCCACCCATTGAGAATTTTTTTCTTCAATGAAGTTGTTGTACTGCTTCCTCTGCCAGAATAAACTCGCTCCTCTTTGCCCACAGATTGTGTGCTGCCATCGACCAGATCAACGCACTGAGACGAAACCAGCATGCCCATGGCATTGCTAGAAAATGAAAATTACCGTTGATGGTCCTTGGTTGTTTCATTTTTACCAGAAATGCATGCACGAACCCAGCTTGTCTATGGCACGGAAAGTGAACCATGCTCAAAGTGGGGAGACCGTATGTGGACTGCCAGGCAATATGTGAATGCAGGACCGCCAGCCTGCCTTGCCACCCTCGCGCCTGGACCACAAGCACGTGTTGGAGCACTCCCTGCATCAGCTGTTGCGCGAATACCACTATGCATTCCTGCACCAGGGGGCACCCCGACCAGCATCGGGCCCCGTAGGGGTGCCTCGCAAGCGTCACCTGGCGGGGCCACACGCACACGACCGACAACGCCTCCGTGACTCCCTTCACAGGTGGGCACTCTTTGACGACTTCCAGTGCAGTAGACTCCCAAGAATTCAAATTTTTGGTTAATTCGATCCTGTCTTAAGGTCCCAGCCAATGCCGATACATTTCTATGGGCCCAATGTTTCGTGATTTCGATCTTAAGCTTGGCCTTCGACGAATCATTGGAACTTCACCTGTCAGGACACACACACATGACTGCAATGCTGACCTCAATGGTGACCTGTCTTGGCGAAACTTAGGGGACTGTGAATATGTCCGACACACGCCATCCCCTGGCGAAAAGCACCTATACAATGGAATCTCGATGATACGATCACGGCTAATACGAATTTCTGGATGATACGAATTTTTGTGAGGTCCCGGCTGAGCCCCATTACTTTGCAGCGTGCTAGAGAACAGTTGTTACAAATCGATTTTCGACCCGCGTCGGTTGATAGAATAAACGCCGCCCCACCGACGGCCGCGAAAGAGAACAGCGAGTAGTCACGCGCGTTTTCCCTTTCTCTTTTGGTGCGGAGGCGCGGCGTCGGACAGCGCGGAAGCCGCGACTGGGCGCGAAGAGCTTGAAGCGGCGGCGCTTTTGTTGCTTTTGCGCTTTTCTTTTTGTCTCTGCGCTCGCTGCGGCGGCCGCTCTTCCCCACGCGCGGCCGCCGCAGCAAGCGAAGGCTCGTGCGGTGGCACAGGCGTGGCAGCACAGGCGCAAAGTAGAACGCATTTGTTGACAGAGTAAAAGCCCCCCCCCCCCCACTCCCTCTCTCCCTCCCTCCTGCACTACCTTCCCGCTTTGCTCCTTTCGCGTGGGAGATTGCGTCGCCAGTTACCCTTGCGCTCGGTTGCAAGATAAGATACACATTTGGTGACGTAGCACAGCGTCGCCACGCCCCCCTCTCTTACCCCCACGGCCTCTCGTGCCACGGAAGTCGCGTTTTCTCTCCGCTGTGCGTTTGCTCTCCGTGAAGGTGCGCATCCCCTGCGCGCATTTACTGGCACATACGGCGCGCAGCGACGATTTTACCGCCCTTGGATTCATGCTCCACGTCTCATGCTCCTCCTCCGCATCCCCCTCGTTGATCTCCTCTCCCATCAGTGGGCGCACCTTGTTGAGAAGCGTGCTCGCTACCGCCCTTGTCGGCGATATTTTACCGCGGAAGCCGCCTTATAACCGGTATTTCGTCTCACGCGGCTGCACTGTAAGCGGTATGTGTATACATGGAGTTCTATGGGAGGGTAAACGGGAGTCGGAAAAGGCCACAGTGTAGCCAGTTCTTCACTATAAACGGTTATGTTATAAGTGATCTATGCTGTAAATGCTTTTTACGTACATGTGCCTGAGTGAGTTCACCTCAGACTCTTTAATTTAGCTAGTTTTAATTGTGTTTCGATGATACGAATTTCGGCTAATACGAATATTTTTCGTGACCCCATGAGATTCGTATCATCGAGGTTCCACTGTATTTGGATTGCCATTGGAAAATTTTGAGGCAAATACAGTGGCTCACAATGATTGATTACAGTAATTAACAAATCCTAATCCACGCCTCCTTTCTTGCCAATGAAATTAGTTGCAAATTTACCAGCACGGTGCATTCAGATACGAAACCAAAACCAGGTTTGCGGGATTCGCAATGAGCCAGTATAGCCAGCATTATCGTCATTGCCATCAGTAGATGGTGACAAAATCGTTTCTCGTTACAGACGGTTTTTGTGAGAGCACTGCCATTTTTGCGATTACAGTGCCGTCTATCGTCCGGTGCCTTGCTGGTACAGTGTAGACCACTTATAACGTAAGTCGCCGGAGTTGCGAATATCCGCACTATAAGCGGTACCGCACTATAACCAAAGCAACAATTTTCAAGGCCCGCACATGTGCAAGACATGTGCACCGAGCCGCCACGCGTATGCGACAGTCATAGAATGCAGCTAGAATGTTTGCATTCAATGTACAGCCGAATCTCGTTAATTCGAACCAAATCACGTGGTGGCACCTCCGACCGGCATTGCTCCGGCACCGCCATAGAGTAAAAGCTTAGAAAAGACCCCGCAATGTTGCGCGCGAACAAAACAAAAGAAAAAGAAAAAAAATGCGGCGGAAATTTCACCCTCTCTCAAATGGCGAGGTCGCCGATTCTGCATTGCGCCGGAACATGCGTGTACATGCCGACGTCTCAGCCACGCTACCGTAGCCACGCGTAAAAAATTGTAGTGAACCCTTCTTTCTCCTTTATGTTTCCTGTACTTTCTAGTCACTTGTTGACCTTGCACGCTGCGGCTACAGCGCAGAGGGAAGCAGCGGCGCTGTCCCAGGCTGGCCAACGAAGCTGCTCACGCCGGCAAACGCCCACTTCCCGATAACGGCAGAAAATGAAACTGCGAGGAGCTGGCACCGGGCCGGCTGGAGTGGCAGCGCGTGCACGGCAGCGGGCACGCACGGTGACAGTCCAAAGTGAGGGAGCTACGAGGGAGGGCGAGGGGAGCCACCGAAGCGGCGGAGTTGCCGATGTGAAGTCTGCTTCCCTGCCGCCCTCCTCCCTCACATTCCACGGTCTCCGCGTGCGCCCTTCGCCGTGCCGTGCCGGCGCCGCCCGCTCCCTGAAGTTTCGTTGGCCGGCATTGGCAGTTTCGTGGCCCTCGCTCGCTATGCGCGCTGTGATATTTCATGACTCGCACTCAAGATTCTGGTTTCAGTCTCACTGGCTGTTCGTTCGCACCACATGCCTTTCTCCTCCACTTCGTTTCTCTTTCTTCCTCGAGCACTCCTTGGGGCGCCAATTTGAGGGGAGCGTTCGCCGTCTCCGCTGACTTCCGTACTCCCAGACAGCCGCACTGTAACCGGTATTTCCGTTTCCCGCAACTGCACTATAAGCGATACGTGTATACATGGAGTGCTATGGGAAAATTAAAGGGAGTCTGAAAAGACCGCACTATATCCGGTCCTGCACTATAAGCGGTTACATTATAAGTGGTCTATACTGTATGTGGGAGCGCGGTGGAGTGTGCAAAGCTAATGTGCTGTTGATGAGTAGAAAGTTTTCACATTTTCCTGAGAGGTCTCAGCAAGTTTTAACATTTGGGAAACTTCTTAGCGTGTCCTTACTAAGCTTTCAGCTTTAGTATAGCCGCAATATTGAATGGCGACGGGCCTAGAGGCATGGCCGCAGCTCAGCCCGCGATCGAAATAGGAGGCAAGTCAAGTCTGAACATTGTCGCTACGTAACATGCGTGCAACGTGTTGTTATTGTATGTCTGGCCTTGAACTCTATTATTAAGGTATCACTCACGTGACAACATCAGAGGTGTCCCCATGGGGCATGCGGTGGGCTGCAACAGCATACACCCCAATCCAGGTAACTAGCTAAGCTCTGAGAAAACAAATTTTGCTAGCTTGTTGAGCTCCTAAAATTTTTGCAGTACAATTTTGTAAGCGTTGTTTACCTGGGACACGTGCATCAAGCTTTGCAAAATCAATAACTAACATAAATTGACCGGAAAAGCTTCCAACATGGAGTACTCAATAAAAAAGACGTGGTGACAGTGGCTACGAATGCCGCGGTCAACCAGACGCACACGACACTTTGAAAGTATATGTGCGCTCTAAGGTTCGAGTGGGGCGTCTGCAAGGGCACCTCGCTGATTCAAGAGAGCTGAAAGAACGAACCACAACTCTCTGCAGCAGCAACTTTATTTTCTGAAGTTAAACAGCGCATGATGTGTGGCGTCGGCCAGACAGCTTGCTGGCGATATTTGGAAGCATGGGAGATCCCATCTGAACTAGGGGAGGTTGGCACTTGGTATGCGTGGCTTTAGTTACAGAACGAAAAAGAACACACCTTCATTTTCTTCTTCGCCACGTACTGTTTTCATAATACGTCCCCAGACAACTTCAACCAGAAAGTAGGTCACCAAGCATGATAATATTGGAAAACATTTGAACAGAATAACTTTAATGTGCGTGCACGAAGAAATAGTTGACTTCGTCCATTAGCACTAGTTCACCGACTCGAATACACAGCGTTCGTTCATATCCCAGTTTGGTCATAGGTGCCAAGTTCATTGCCCTGCTCTCACTGGAAACAAAGTACACTCTACAAAGCTAATGCCATCAAGTGCTTTCTGTTTATTGTCACGTAGTAGTCATGGTGAAGAAAACAGTCGCAAAACTGTGAATGAAGAAATGGGCATTTTAGTGGGCAAACCTGTACCCACAAAAGCAAGTTGCACTCGAAGCACAACGATAGCAGCGAACACAGTCGGCGATCGTCGAAATCTGATCAGCGGCGAAACACGTCAGCTTTTATATGTGAGTCATCGAAGGTTCCAGAGTAATCCCTCGTGCCCGCGTGTCTTCCAGAAAGTACTAGACAATTCGTGTCGCTCATGCAATCAGATTACATAAGTGTCGGTGACAGCAGACAACGGATAGAAGCATCGATAACGTTCGAGAAACTTCCGATACATGCAGGTGCGCCCTGCGCTGAGTGATACCATTTCAACATTTGTTAACCGGTGAAATGCGGTCACTGCTGAAAGATAAACAAGTACACGTGTCATTATGCTGGCAATCCAAAGCTGACGCTTGTCTGTAACCGCAGGAACGGAAGTTGATGGAGTCGCAGCGGCTGAAGATGCTCTTCACATTCGCTTCCGAAAGTTATTTTTGCAGCCGAACTTATTCATTTGAAGTCATTTGACATTGCAGCAATCACAGACGGAACACATTAGAATCGCACTAATTCGCAATACCACCTCCACTGTTCCAAGTTGCCGCTGGGAGAAATGGCAATCTAGTGTGAGGAGGAGAGCAGTGCAGCGCACTGCTTCAAAGCTGCGTTCCTTCTCACCGATAAAGTGGTCTGTAGTGAGCTAGATAAGGGTAATGGGATCAGGGAGCGGTGGCGCTGAGGCCTCTGGAAGGGACGCCACACGGTGGTGCCACCAAGGCATGGGCTGTAGGAGTGCTGCCAGATGCAGCGGGTACTCTAGTGCTTGCAACGCGAAGTGGCTTCATTGCGTTATTGTGATAAGAATTATATGGACATTCTAGGCACATTTGCAGCGTCACCGTGTTAGGTTCCACAATAAAGTCCCAAGTGCGATACAATTGTGGTCACGCATCCTAGGCCGTAGGTGCAAGGCAAAGTGTGTGAGGGTGAGCCAAGAAGGATGGTGACTTGATCTGGCGTGCGCAAGGGAGGGGGGGGGGGGGGCAGGTTTAGCACACTTCTCTTCTTCTACTGCGGCCACAGCTGTGCGGCTGAGAGCGGCTGCGTACATCCTTTCTTGGAGGTGATCTGGGGTTGGTGCAAAGAGTGCGGTACCCAAGATGGCTTGGTGCGTGCTGTGTTCTGCCACTCCTAGTTCGCATTAAAGCGAGAAGTAGCAGCACTGCTCGCCACTGCTGCTGCTCCATCACGTCGGTGTTCTGACAGCAAGTATCTGTGGTCATCTAGTGAGATGCCTTAATGTTTGCCTGTGCGTGCCTGATTTAGTAAGGCGATGAGGGTAGCTTCATGGGCTTGTTGGTATGGCATCTTCTACTTTGCTATAGCGCAGGCAGAATGACAGGGCGTACCTTTACTGTAGTACAGTTCAAATTGCCCGCCCCGGAGCAGAGACATTGCATTCGCCATCACCAAGTTTTACTGCTGTTCGTGAGTAAAATGGTGCCCGACAGCCGGCACTATGGTTCTTTGTGCAGAACACAAAAACCCGGCCAGAAACCGAGGCAAGACCGAGCCAAAGTGGAAAGGAAAGCACCTGCCGAACAGCAAACACAATCTTCAATGCCCGTCGCAATAAACCTCGTTGATGACCCTAACAACGACGCATTGGCTAGCGATGCTGCACTCAATTTCAGCGATTTAAGCTGCGAAGAGCGGGACATGCTGCTGAGGGCTCGCGATGTTGGTGTGCCATTCTCTGCTACTTGCAGTTTGTGTGTTTCACGAGCTAGCAAAACCAGCGCAGCACTACGTTGTACAGAAACTACTGAAATGCGAAAGCACGGACGGCGCTATGTCAAGTTGAAATTAAACCTCTCGACCGCCTACGTCGTCGTCGAGGGTAATGTAAATGAGCTCTTTTCTCTAAGAATGGAACAGAAGTAAGCAATACACCGCATTTACTCGAATCTAGGCCAACTCCTATTCTAAGCCAACCCCCCCCCCCCCCCACAGTCCGAAGTCAGAAAAAAGAAACGTGCCTCGAATATAGGCCAAACAAAAAGAGTGAGGACAGGGTTCACAAATTGAAAACAGCATTTATTGAATATGAACATGCCGAGCTCATGCTATGTCATCATCGCTGCCAGCCTTGTCGCTATCTTCCGTATCACTGCCATTTTCAAACAGTGCACTATACAGTAAAACCTCGGTGATACGAACCCGGCTGATACGAATTTTGGTGTGATACGAATTCGTAACATTCCCCGGCCAAAATACATTGCTCACAATACGAAAAAAATCGGCTGTTCCGAACGTGTTGCCGCGCCGCTGCGGATCATACGAACGCGTGAGCAACAGCGGCGGCGGCCGAGCCAGCGGGCGACCGGCACAGACAAGCCAGCACTGCGGGATCTGGGCAGGATCCGTAGTCGCCACGCAACCGACTACGTCACGTGGCTGTGCGATCTCTCATTGGTGCCTACGTCGAGCCAACAGGACCACATCACAGCCTAGCCTATGCTTAGCGAGAAAGTAGACGAGGACCGCTGCTGCAACGATGACCGAGGCGCAGCCCCGGCGGTCAAAACGCTCCCTGCACTCGACGTGCTCAGGCGTTCAGTGGTGTGCGAAAAAATTCCCAAGATCAGGTGCGCGCACTCATACGCCTTTCGGAAAGCGATCGTTGACGATTTGGGCAAGAAGAAAATGTCCCGTTGATACGTTTTTTCAAGCGACCGAGAAAAAAAAAAAAAAGAAAAGCCGCAGTTTCGCCCGAAAGGTGAAGCAACGGAAGCGCACCATCAGCAGCAAGCGAATTGACTTTTGCGCAGTCTCTCGCTTCGACGCGAACTAAACGTCGAAGGCACAGCGCATACGAAGCTACTGGCACTAGGCGCACTTTGTCAACATCGCAGATCGTTTTGACGATAAGGTCCGTGTGGGCACGCACTTTGCGCACGTCGCAGATCGATTTCAGGGATACGGCACCCGCACAGGTGCGTCGTATCTGCAACGTGCCGGTCGCTTGTTGCAACACATCGGTCGCTTGTTGCAATGTACAAGCTGGCTGCACCGCTAAATTTACGTGACCGCCACATTCAAACGCAACGTAACATGCAGGTACATTATAGATTGGCGAAGTATCACGGGGATCTCCCGGTAATTTGAACGCGAAAGCATTTGCGATTGTTAATTCAAACATACCACGCACCGACAATGCTCTCAGCAGCACGCCAAATCACGTGGCGGCGCCTCCGACCGGCAAAAGCTTAGGCGAGACCCCTCAACGCCGCGTGGAGAATAAAAATAAAAGACGCCGCACGGAGAAAGAAAAAAAAAACACGGCTTCACGACAAGGTCACCGTTTCTGCGTGGCGCCGGAACACGCGTGTACGTGCCGACGTCTCAGCCAACACTGCGGCTGCAGCGCAGAGGGAAGCAAGGGCGGATGCCCAGTCCGGCCAACGCTCGCTTCCACGGCAGAAAACGAAACTTCACGGAGCGGGCTAAGTTCGCGTCCGGCCGGAGGGAGCGGCGCACGCGCACGGCGACAGTCGAAGGTAAGGGGGCTACGAGGGTGTTGAGAGAGAGGGCGAGGGGAGCCACCGAAGCAACAGTTGCCCAGGCCAAATCCGCTTCACTGCCGCCCAATTCCCTCACCTGCGGCGGTCCCCGCGCAGCCATCGTCGTGACGCCTCTTCCTCTTCACAACCACAATCTCTCTGTCTCGCCGTGCCTTTGCCGCCCGCTCCCTGAAGTTTCGTTTTCTGCCGTTATCGCGAAGCGAGCGTTGGCCGACACGGGCAGTTTCGTGGCCCTCGCTAGATATGTGCTTGCGCGCCGCGATATTTCACGAATCGCACCGTTCGTACATCGTGCTATGGTGCATGTATATTTCAAAAATAAGTCCTTTAAATTCGAACAAATTTTTGGGCCCCTGCGAGTTAGAATTATCGAGATTTGACTATACATGGAAGTCAATGGGATTTAGGTTTGGACCGCGAAAACGCGACGTAGCAGCCGGGAAAATGCAGCAGCGAGAAAGGTATCAATGGGGTTGCACTATTAGAAATCTTTTCCGGTAAAAATAAATTCATTTTTCTTGATATTCGGTATGGTTTGATGATACGAATTTCGGATGATACGAATATTTCACGCGACCCCGCGAGATTCGTATCACCGAGATTTTACTGTATTCAGTTCCATCAAGCGCATTAGAGATGCTGCACTTTTTGAAGGAGCGCACGATCAAAGTTCTTGGGTAAATGGCATCCTCCTTGCGGTGCACGCAAAAAGCAGACAGTTTTAGTTTAGCGTTAGCGTAATAGCGGGGTTACGGGAAATAGCGTTACCGTTCCGCAAATGAACTTTGCAGAAAGAGAGTTTTAGTATAGCGTGATAGCGTAGTTTACGTGCGGGACACTATTCCATTACGCTTTGAATTTCGCATACATAGGGCACCTAAGTCTATGTGTGTGTGCGTCCGGAAAGTGCGAGAGGCAGCGCAATGGAAGCCAGGAGCGCGTTGTATTTGTACTTCACATGTCCGTCGATCTGCAACGAAACAGACAAGCAGTACAAGCTGTCTACCATAGCCTCCGAAATCCTCCCATCTCACAGGTCATATGCCGTCGTCGCGCCTATCTCCCGACTTTATCGACAGGTGGCGCTCACGTCTCGAAGAAAATTTCGTTCGTTAGGCTTAGGCGCGTTCAAAACGAGAAGCGATCTCGAAAACTCTGCTAAATTATCCATAAAAACATATTGTCGATCCTGCCTGAAGGTGCGCAAAAGCTATTTACGCAGTCATTTCCTACCAACGGAGTGAATTATTCAACAGCAACTCCAAATTCAGTTCGAAGCGGGCGGCCGGGACCACCGCCATGTTTTACGTACACTACGTAAACACGCTAACACGGTAACGTTAACTCTGAGAAATAGCTTGCGCACGGTAAACGGTATCGCTCGTTTAGCGTTCTGCGCATGCGCATTTCGATCCCGCTATTCCGGTACGCCCGCTATTCCGGTAACCACGCTAAACTAAAACTGTCTAGCACCTCCAACGATGAACGTTTTTCATATCTATGCCAAAGTCCTGCCCGGTTTAAACGTTTGCCGTTGCCTCTACCACTAGCACAAGTGTTCGTTAGAAAGCGACACTGTAGTGGCGTTGCCTGTTTGGTGCCTTTACGATAACGCCATGCCGCACACTGATTCTACACCATTGCCCCCTCCAACGATGAACATTTTTCATATTGATGCCAAAGTCCTGCCCGGTTTAAACGTTTGCCGTTGCCTCTACCGCTAGCACAACTGTTCGTTAGAAAGCGACACTGTATTGGCGTCGCCTGTTTGGTGCCTTTACGATAACGCCATGCCGCACACTGATTCTACACCATTGCCCCCTCCAACGATGAACATTTTTCATATCGATGCCAAAGTCCTGCCCGGTTTAAACGTTTGCCGTTGCCTCTACCTCTAGCACAACTGTTCGTTAGAAAGCGACACTGTAGTGGCATCGCCTGTTTGGTGCCTTTACGATAACGCCATGCCGCACACTGATTCTACACCATTGCCCTCTCCAACGATGAACATTTTTCATATCGATGCCAAAGTCCTGCCCGGTTTAAACGTTTGCCGTTGCCTCTACCGCTAGCACAACTGTTCGTTAGAAAGCGACACTGTATTGGCGTCGCCTGTTTGGTGCCTTTACGATAACGCCATGCCGCACAGTGATTCTACACCATTGCCCCCTCCAACGATGAACATTTTTCATATCGATGCCAAAGTCCTGCCCGGTTTAAACGTTTGCCGTTGCCTCTACCTCTAGCACAACTGTTCGTTAGAAAGCGACACTGTAGTGGCATCGCCTGTTTGGTGCCTTTACGATAACGCCATGCCGCACACTGATTCTACACCATTGCCCTCTCCAACGATGAACATTTTTCATATCGATGCCAAAGTCCTGCCCGGTTTAAACGTTTGCCGTTGCCTCTACCGCTAGCACAACTGTTCGTTAGAAAGCGACACTGTATTGGCGTCGCCTGTTTGGTGCCTTTACGATAACGCCATGCCGCACACTGATTCTACACCATTGCCCCCTCCAACGATGAACATTTTTCATATCGATGCCAAAGTCCTGCCCGGTTTAAACGTTTGCCGTTGCCTCTACCTCTAGCACAACTGTTCGTTAGAAAGCGACACTGTAGTGGCATCGCCTGTTTGGTGCCTTTACGATAACGCCATGCCGCACACTGATTCTACACCATTGCCCTCTCCAACGATGAACATTTTTCATATCGATGCCAAAGTCCTGCCCGGTTTAAACGTTTGCCGTTGCCTCTACCGCTAGCACAACTGTTCGTTAGAAAGCGACACTGTATTGGCGTCGCCTGTTTGGTGCCTTTACGATAACGCCATGCCGCACAGTGATTCTACACCATTGCCCCCTCCAACGATGAACATTTTTCATATCGATGCCAAAGTCCTGCCCGGTTTAAACGTTTGCCGTTGCCTCTACCGCTAGCACAACTGTTCGTTAGAAAGCGACACTGTATTGGCGTCGCCTGTTTGGTGCCTTTACGATAACGCCATGCCGCACACTGATTCTACACCAAAAGCACCTCCAACGATGAATGTTTTTCATATCGATGCCAAAGTCCTGCCCGGTTTAAATGTTTGCCGTTGCCTCTACCGCTAGCACAACTGTTCATTAGAAAGCGACACTGTAGTGGCGTTGCCTGTTTGGTGCCTTTACGATAACGCCATGCCGCACACTGATTCAACACCAAGAGCACCTCCAACGATGAACGTTTTTCATATCGATGCCAAAGTCCTGCCCGGTTTAAACGTTTGCCGTTGCCTCTACGGCTAGCACAACTGTTCGTTAGAAAGCGACACTGTAGTGGCGTTGCCTGTTTGGTGCCTTTACGATAACTCCATGCCGCACGCTGATTCTACACCATTGCCCCCTCCAACGATGAACATTTTTCATATCGATGCCAAAGTCCTGCCCGGTTTAAACGTTTGCCGTTGCCTCTACGGCTAGCACAACTGTTTGTTAGAAAGCGACACTGTAGTGGTGTTGCCTGTTTGGTGCCTTTACGATAACGGCATGCCGCACGCTGATTCTACACCATTGCCCCCTCCAACAATGAACATTTTTCATATCGATGCCAAAGTCCTGCCCGGTTTAAACGTTTGCCGTTGCCTCTACGGCTAGCACAACTGGTCGTTAGAAAGCGACACTGTAGTGGCGTCGCCTGTCTGGTGCCTTTACGATAACGCCATGCCGCACGCTGATTCTACACCATTGCCCCCTCCAACGAGGAACGTTTTTGTTATTGATGCCGACGTCCCGTCCGGCTTGAACGTTTGACGATGCCTCTACGGCTAGCACAACTGTTTGTTAGAAAGCGACACTGTAGTGGCGTTGCCTGTTTGGTGCCTTTACGATAACGCCATGCCGCACACTGATTCAACACCAAAAGCACCTCCAACGATGAATGTTTTTCATATCGATGCCAAAGTCCTGCCCGGTTTAAACGTTTGCCGTTGCCTCTACCGCTAGCACAACTGTTCGTTAGAAAGCGACACTGTAGTGGCGTTGCCTGTTTGGTGCCTTTACGATAACGCCATGCCGCACACTGATTCAACACCAAGAGCACCTCCAACGATGAACGTTTTTCATATCGATGCCAAAGTCCTGCCCGGTTTAAACGTTTGCCGTTGCCTCTACGGCTAGCACAACTGTTCGTTAGAAAGCGACACTAGTGGCGTTGCCTGTTTGGTGCCTTTACGATAACGCCATGCCGCACACTGATTCAACACCAAGAGCACCTCCAACGATGAACGTTTTTCATATCGATGCCAAAGTCCTGCCCGGTTTAAACGTTTGCCGTTGCCTCCACGGCTAGCACAACTGTTCGTTAGAAAGCGACACTGTAGTGGCGTTGCCTGTTTGGTGCCTTTACGATAACTCCATGCCGCACGCTGATTCTATACCATTGCCCCCTCCAACGATGAACATTTTTCATATCGATGCCAAAGTCCTGCCCGGTTTAAACGTTTGCCGTTGCCTCTACGGCTAGCACAACTGTTTGTTAGAAAGCGACACTGTAGTGGTGTTGCCTGTTTGGTGCCTTTACGAAAACGGCATGCCGCACGCTGATTCTACACCATTGCCCCCTCCAACGATGAACATTTTTCATATCGATGCCAAAGTCCTGCCCGGTTTAAACGTTTGCCGTTGCCTCTACGGCTAGCACAACTGGTCGTTAGAAAGCGACACTGTAGTGGCGTCGCCTGTCTGGTGCCTTTACGATAACGCCATGCCGCACGCTGATTCTACACCATTGCCCCCTCCAACGAGGAACGTTTTTGTTATTGATGCCGACGTCCCGTCCGGCTTGAACGTTTGACGATGCCTCTACGGCTAGCACAACTGTTTGTTAGAAAGTGGCACTATAGGGGTATCGCCTGTTTGGTGCCATTACAATAATGCCACGCTGCGCGCTGGTGCTACACCATACCGATATGACACTGGTCGAAATGGCGACATCGCTCGTGTACTTCAGTTGGCTGCTGACGTGGCTAGTAGCGGCTGCGATACGAACTTTTCTAGATGGCACTAACTATGCACCATATTTATCAGTTTCAGTTAAAAACTGCCGCGTTTTTCAAAGTCCTCGAAAAAAGCCTACCCTGGAGTTTAACATATATGATTATTTGAAAAAGCTATCGGCCTAGATTTGAATAAATACGGCACTTTCTTCCCTATTATAATGCAATTCAATGATCTATTTATTACCAGTGGTTGAGTACTAGGGACAGAATTATAATGGGAAGTGCATACGTCATCGGGCTAGTACCTGAATATCCCGGAGAGTCTCAAATCGTGTCCTGCATTTTTCTCCATTTCTCAGTCATGAAAGCTCTGTTCACTGTAATATTGAGGCCTCAGGAGTTCTCGACCATTAATTTATCACTTTAGGTTGACTTAATATAATTGCCTTTAGTGTCCCCTTAAAGGAAATAAACTGAAGCCGGTGTGATCATAGGTTGCCCGGAGTCGTTCCTTAGTTCCCAGTCACATTCAGTCACACAACCGCTTGGGAATGCGCCGTTAGACCCAGAAGTGCTGTGTTCCTTATTCAATGGTATTTATTCTCTTTTCAGTGAAGCCATTCTGGAGAAGATTATTGCCCAGACACAGCATGTGGCCCTGCGGTTACGGTGAGCTTTATTTTTTTTGTCAGCATTACCAGATGCCAGTGCTTGAAGTTTCAAGTGGCACACCTGACTGTATTAGAAATGGGAGTGGGGTGCATAAAAAGTATTAGAGGAAAGAAATGGTTGTACTATATGCTGTGGGAAAAAACGCCTCGGTCCCGCGGTCCACGGCCACAGCTCCAGTCACGGCCGGCCGCGCCCAAGAACGCCCAGCCGCAGCTAGCGCGTCCGTCAACTTCCTCGTCCACAGCTGGCTCCCATGCCACAATTCACGTCAGCGTTCCCGCAACGCATACAGGGCAATCTCGTTCACACAATTCTGCATAATACTTTTTTTTTATGGAGCAGGACCATGCTCCAGGCCGGGACAATAGGATAAATATATTTTCATGTGGTTATTGTAAGCGCCTTTTATGTCCAAAAAATTACACCCACTAATCACAGACGTTGCTTTTACTGTTCAACGTATGAAACGAGGTCGATAACACCGTCTATAAATGACTGTCCTCTGCGGAATCCATTCCTAAAGTCTGGCAAGGTGGCATTTTTCTCCAAGAGCCATTCCAATCTTGTCAGCACCATGCATTCCATTACTTTGCCGAGGTAGCTGGCTAGAGCGATAGCCTATACGACGAAAGTTCATATGGGCACTTTCCTGGTTTCAAAAGAGAAACTATATGACTGCACTTCCAGTTGTCCAGAACTGTCCCCGTGTCCCACGTATGATTGTAGAATGACAGAAGGATTTTCCGCGCTTCCTGGCTGAGATGACACAGAGCAGAGTAGGTGATGCCATCAGGCCCTGAGGCGGACGAGCGTCAGGATGCAGAAAGCACAGCATCCAGCTCATGCATAGTGAACGGCAGATCGAGGCGATCGTCACATGATGCCGGTGAGGTGGATGTACCTACAAGTAATTGGCAATAATCTTCAGCCACTTCCACTTGACTCCGACCTTGCTTTAGTGCCACGGCTCGAAAAGGATACAGTTGTTGCGTGGGTGCCTGAAGGCTCCGTACGATCTGCCATATTCTATACAGAAGCTTTTTTGGGTCCAGCAAACCACAAAATGTCCTCCAGCATTGCTTATCGAGTTTGTTGAGGTGCCAAAGTACATGTCGTCGGGCTCGGCGAGAAGTAGATAAGTCTGATGGTGACTTCGTCCTCTTGTACTTTCGTTCGGCGTCACGACGGATTGCGCGGAGGTATTCGTACTGCGTGTCAATCTGCGATCCGAGTCTGGTCACATTGATATTATCACGTAGTAGTGACGGTAAAGAAAGCAGTCGTAAAACTGTGTATGACAAAACTGGTTGTTTATTGGACGAACCTGTGCCCACAAAAGCAAGCTACACTCAAAGCACAACGATAGCGGCGAACACAGTCGGCGATCGTCGAAAATCTGATCAGCGGCGAAACGCGTCAGCTTTTATACCTGAGTCATTGAAGGTTCCAGATTAATCCCTGATGCCCGCGGGTCTTCCAGAAAGTTCTTGAGAATTCACGTCGGTCATACAATCGGATAACATAAGCGTCGGTGAAAACAGGCAACGGAAAGAACCATTGATAATGACACGTATACATGTTTATCTTTCACTGGTGGCCGCTTTCCACCGGCTAACAAATGTTAAATGTTATCGCTCGGCGCAGGACGCGCCTGTATCGGAAGTTTCTAGAACCTTATCGATGCTTCTTTTCGTTGCCTGTTTTCACCGACGCTTATGTTATCTGATTGTGTGACCAACGCGAATTGTCTAGAACTTTCTGGAAGACACGCGGGCATCAGGGATTAATCTGGAACCTTCGATGACTCAGGTATAAAAGCCGACGCGTCTCGCCGCTGATCAGATTTCGACGACCGCCGACTGTGTTCGCCGCTTTAGTTGTGCTTCGAGTGTAGCTTGCTTTTGTGGGCACAGGATCGCCCAATAAAGAATTAGTTTCGTCATACACAGCTTTACGACTGTTTACTTCAGCGTCACTACTACGTGACAATATTTTGAATATTTTTTTGTGCTACAAAAATTACTTGTAGCAACATGGCGGCACCTACGCGGTTCCCGCTTTTTTCGCCCCGCTTTTCCTCTAGAGTTAGTAGTATACTAACTCTAGAGGTAACTCTATGATTGAAGCCGTTTCGGACCTGCGGTCATGGCACAAAGTCCAGAAAATCGGGCGGCGAAGGGTTCTTCCGTCCGAAATTTGAGACGTTCTTATACATTGACTGTATAGGGTACGTGGTGATGCCGCGAATCGGTCCGAATTATTGGGCATGTCGGACCCGGAGGCACTGCAGTTTCGGCGCAATAATACGTTTTGGAGCAGGCTGGCACAGATACAGTTGATTGGCGCTGCGTGGCACAAATGGCGCAGCACTTCCACTCCTGCATTTATCAGCGGTCAACATGACAAGCTACGACCTCTAGTTAAGGACATGAAAAAGATAAGGTGTCATCAGACACTAAGGAAATCTTGTAGGCACATGATGTCTATTCATGTGGCGCTGATGAACGTGGCAACGACAATGATCTATTAGCCCCGAGAACGAACAAAAGCGGCACTGCGAGCGCTGCTCGCATGACGTCATGGCAAGGATTTGCGCCTGTCGTCTGCTACAGTTCGGGCTGCGTCCGGGCGCTTTTTGCAACGTTTCCGTTTGTTTGCTCTCGTTCCCTATGCTGGCGCACTTATGACAGTACTCTGAAATATATTTTGATGACATCTTCGTTTGTCAAAATTTATTGGAAAAGCTTACTTTCTAGACAACAATGCATTTCTCAAAGGCAGCGTTACAGTGCCGACCAACAGAGGTCAGTCCAGAGTGGTGTGGGTTTTTTATGCGCAGTTCTACAACCTGCAACAGTAGCTCACATGGATAATAAAAGCATAAACGCGAGAACTTAGGATAGAACAATCTGGTTAAGCGACCATACTTGCCGTGGTACAACAATCATGTAACAAACGCTGGCTATATATGACTTCTACAACATTTACCTTGATTATAACCAGCTAAATCTTGTTTGCTCACAACGAGCTGTTCATTGGCAAAATATCGAATTTTCGCATTTATTCACAGAAACGTTGGGCAGTAAACACGAGGACTAAACAACACATCAGTATAGGTTCTGCCAGTACTGTTTGCTTTTTGAACTGCTTTTCAAAATTAAGCAGTTATTTCTTAACCAGTTAATTTTAACCCTTTCAGGCCCAAATTATTTCTGTTCAATGTAAAAAATTGGTCTTTACAATTTGAGATGTGCATGATCGTGATAGGTAAAAACAATTTTTAATCTGTGCGCACACTTTTCAATCAAAACTTTTTTAATGATTCCAAATGGAATCAGTGGAACTTGGTGGACTTGAAATGCGTCGTTTCAAGCAATACATGAAAAGTCTAGTTTTGATGAAACTCTTTGAAGCAATTCTATTCTTTGTTGAGGCAGAGGTGTGTACCACACTTCTCGCACCGAATGCGGGAGTAAGAGCACATTCTTTATTTTTTTCTAGTTTGCGCGATAACTTCTTTTTCATCGGACGAATGAATGTCACCTCGAGGGATCAGCACAAGCTTCGGACTTTTCTTTTTCCCATAAAACTCGCATGTGCTGATTGTCGCCATCTGTTCCAAAAGAAAACCTTTCCGTATTACGGAGGGATTTCCCAAAAAAAGTTTATCTACATGGCATAAGCTCATATCAACAACATAAAATCACAAAAAGCAGAGCAAAGCTCCACCAACAATACAGGCTCCAGACGCGATAATGATCCATCAGGTAACACACGCCCAAAACATGGTCAAGTACGGCATGAAAACGCCGTTTGAGTGCGAACAAACACGCGATTTAGCCAGTGAGGTAACATCAATCGAAAATGTATCGCGTGAGTACTCAGGGCCGCTACGTCCCAATGATTCCATGTGGAATCATCAAGATTCGCAAAGTTCTCCGGTACCCGCAAATACTTTTTGCCGAATAAATTTACTGTGAAGGGATAGCATAACACCTAATGGTCAAAGTCCAAATGTTAGAGACAAAAATAAAATTATTGTCGTACCTCTGCATGGTGAAAAGAAGAGGGGATCTCAGCGAATGGCGGGAACAGTGCAAGCGATTCTTTTATTTTTTTTGTTCAGAGGTGGCAGCATTTCCTACCAGCTTGCCAGCATATGTAGAGCAAGGGCTAAATATGAGTTGTAGCGTGTGGGCTCTTGGTGTCTCACAGGAGACCAACCACCGCGGGTTCGAGCTTAGCGAGCCACAGGGCCGCGTCAGCCGTCGCCTCCAGCACCGCTCGCGCGCGAGCTCAGAGGCCGCAAGGGGCTACCGAGCGACGCACGCAAAAAAACACAGTAAAGCCCTGAGTTGACGGAATCCGTTTACTGAAACCGTCGGCACCAGCACTGCACAAACGCCCGCGCGGCGGGGAGCCAAAGGGGTCCCGCACCAGGGCGAAAATACAATAACAGGCGCCTATAGCACGTCGCGGCGAGAGCACAGGCTCAAGCTGGGACACGCCGCCAGGAAAAGTCCCGGCGGCTATGCTACTTGCTCTGGCGATAACCAATGGGTCAACTCGCGAGAGCACGGGCAATTTCCTTCGGCTTAGGCTTTCGGCAAGTGCGGCTCGGCGGGGTACGACCTCGCGCGAGCACTAATGGCACCGCTCGTCGGCTTAGCGTCGGGAAAGGATCAGCACAAAGTACGGGCTCCCCGCACGGGCAAAGGCACCGTGCGCGAGCTCCAGTCCCAGTCACAAAGGTGTCGGCGGACGAGAGGAAAGCATGAACGTACCGTGCGCTGGTCCCGGAGAGAAGTCCACGCTTTCCCGCCAGCAGCCGACAACCGGCCGCGTCGTGACGTCAGCGCTCCGCCCCCACCGCCAACCGCCGCGTGCGCAGCGCCACCGCGGGAACCGGTTAGGCGGCGCGGGCGGAGAAGGAGGCCAGCGGGGAACGATGGCGAGGGATGGCAGAGCAGGCGAAGCGCACGCGATCATGCCGGCGCAACCCTCAATCCCCACAAGCGTAAGAACAACCTTTTTTTTTTTAAACCTGGGGTTGCCCACTGAGCTACAAAATTGATGATTCCATTTGGAATCACTGGGTCTTAAAGGGTTAAGCGGTGATCAATTTGAGTAAAGCTAATTGGGGCTTTAAACTGTTTGCCGCACACAAAAAGCGATGGACCAATATTTATTCTCTTTTCAGTGCTACATGCTCTACTCAGTTCAACAATGTAACGCTTCTTGTTGCTTGGGGAACTGTTCTGACCGATCTGCTTGGCAAAACTGACACAGCTGCTCGGCACAACTTTTTGGGCGAAATATGCCTTTTAGACCATATGGCTGCAGCCAGCAAGAAGCTGAAGCATCGTTCTTTAGTGGAATGGGACAGATAGAAAATATCAGCATTCACAGAAGGAGGTCAAAAATCAAGTGAATTCATATGAGGCTTGCATATATAGTGTCTTGTTTATGAGGCTGGTATACGAGGGGGTCTTTTATGGGCTGACGCAGTGAATAGTTCTCAGTTCGTATAATAAAGCACCATTGTGTTTCGGGACATCATCATGCAGACGTAGTTGCGTGACGATGTTGCTTACGAAGCTGCACTCTGGTGCGTCGAGTATGTTATAGGCATTCCAATTGGTGGTGTAAATTACTTCTTCATGATTTCCATTCGAAGTTGTAGGAGCAGAAGGGTTTCGCGAACAATGCGCGCCTCGTCATAACCTCATAATGATTGTTGTTGCTTCCACTGCGGGAGGTGTCTACCCCATTGTCGACAAAGCCTGCTTGAGGCCACATTAAAACATTGCATGGCAAGTAATGGCTTGGCTCTTGGATCTTAACCACGAACCTTTTCTTTCATGTGATTGCCTAACAGACATGAAGCGCAGTCGTGTTAACAGCGATGTAGAACGCTTTTTCTGGGTGGCTGTTTCGGAGAAAGGTGAAAGTAGTAGCACATTTTTTTCTTAACACATGCAAAACTGCATGAATTGTGAAAATTTGTGGCTTTGAGTAGAACAACTCAACAGAGCAATAAGCAGTATCCTACTCTAACATACTGATTTATATATAAAGTTGACACCAAAAACCAATATTGCTGTTCCGTGTAAAATGAAATGTCTGTCATAACTAAGTACTAAAGGAATATTAAGCTTGGAGCGAAGCATCGCACTATTAATATTTTCCATACTGAAATTTCATACCTTCTCTTTACAGAATATTTATGACCAGACACGGCGCACCTCTGAGTTGCAAAAGCAGTAAGCCCTGCAACTCTATATAGCTTCGATATCGAAGCAGCAAATTTTTACAATTCATGCAGTTTTGAAAAAGAGACTGTACTTTAGGCGTGACAGCTGAAAGCAGCCAAAACATCATTCAGGAAGTACAGTTAGCGCGCTGTAACATTCGCTGTGCTGGTCGCACTCTACGTTGGCTGCAGATAAGATTGCTGCAATATCTTTTCTTTTTATTTTTGCCACACCCCGATTGGCTACGTAGCGCACAAAAAGCGCGTCGCTGAAAGAATAAACGTGATTGTCTTCCTGGCACTGCGTAGGTCGTCTGTTCCTTGGGCCGGTCGTCCTGCCGCTCTCGGCGTCGAGCCGCCGAATACGTAAGAGCGCCCCATACACCGAGCATGCACGAAGCGAACGAGCGCGCCGGAGCGAGCAGCATCTTGGCCGTGACGTCACTCGGGAGAGGGCGCCAGTTCAACTTCTCGCCGCTAATACTAAATGGAACATCTTTGTTGGGCAATGTTGCGGCTATCTAGCACTTGCTGCATCTACTAACACCGATTGCATCTGGCTAAAATATACTTTGATTTACTGGATATTGTAGGTTTTGTTGTTACCATCCCGAAAACAAAACAGCAAATGGGCAGATGAAAAAAAACGCATCAAAATGTGCATTTGTGGAATGTATTTTTCGCCACTGTGCCATGTCAGTGTATTTAGCCAACTGTCGAGGCGTTTATACATACAAGGTGTTTTACATGGAGGTAGATTTCCTGAGGCATGTAATGTGCAATAGCAGATAAATTTGAGTTTCATAATCTTACCTTTGTCCACGTGTGGATAAGCTGTCATTTGACATACGCATGCGTTAGGGTTTTGATATACAGTTAAACCTCAGAATAACGAATCTCAGTATAACAAAGTGTGTTTATACACGATTTCAATATTGTGAAATTTCACTGCTGCAGCAATGGAATACCAAGGCAATACTAAATGAAAACTGCAGCTGGCGCAGATGGTCACATGGTTCAATTACACGCAGCTGCTTGCAAACACACCTCTGAAATCGTGTTCCATGCGACAGATAGCAGGCCGTCGAAGCGGAGCAGCATAGCAACAATACACTCTCGCCGTCATGTTCTGTATAAAGTCTAAGTCCTATCACGCCGTATGCTGTGGGCGCAAGAGAAGGCTGAGGGGGCAAGTGCGCATTAACGAGAATGGGCGCGTGCCAGGTGTGGGCGGCAGGTGAGCCACCTACACCTCTTCTAGCCTGGGCGTAGCTACGCATGACTGTCAGCCCAGCTGAGCGCATATGCTCCCTTAGTCTGCAGTGGGTGAAAAGCCCAGATGGCCATGGCTTCATGTGCGCTGTCTTCTCGCACATTTAGTGATAGAGGTCACGTAATCTCTAGTTTCGGAGACGTGTTGAAGCGACAGGCAGACAAAGCGTTCACTCCCCTTTGCATGCTCTCTTCCGTGATAGCATCGTCCCATTGCGGGCAACACTATGAGCCGTGGCAGCGAAGTGGACGCAAAAGCTTCGCTGCTGATGTGACGACATTGTCAACACAGCATGGAACTGTATCTTTGGCTGCCGGCTCTCAAATTCCACAAAATTTTAAATATTTTTCTAATTGAAGTTTGTTTTTTTGATGACTATCCAATAATTCAGAAAATTCTACAGCTCCTTCCATGTAAGAAAAACCCGTCAGCGGGAGCACTATGCCAGCGGGCTCGATGGGAATTTGGTGGTACGCCTTAACCAGGTTCACTTTGCTAAAAAAGGTGCAGCCGTCGAGACGCGATATAAAATCTTGGATGTGAGGCAGTGAATAGCTGTTGTGGACAGTCTTGGCGTTGAACGCTCGATAGTCTCCAGACGGACGCCGGTCACGGGGATCACGCTTGGGCACTAGATGCAGCGGAGAAGCCCACGCGCTGGACGACGAGCCTATAATGCCGAGCTGCAGCATGTGGTCAAACTCCCGTTTGGTGATAGCTAGATGGTCCCCAAACAAGCGGCGTGGTCGAGTGGCTGCTAGTGGGCCACGGGTGATGATTTGGTGTGTCACTGTATGTTTAGGCAGCTGAGTGAGCTTGCATGGCTTTGTTAACTCTGGAAAATTTGCCAAGTTTTTTTGAACGGAGAGGAAGGTATCAGCGTGCGGATGCCCATGGGTGCAAGGTCGGACAGGACTCCAGAGATGGAGAGACGAGTCAAACCGTGTGTGAGGCTGCGCCACTGCATGCTGACATCTAAGTCGAATTATGAGAGTAAGTTCAAACTGATGATCAGGTGAACCACGTCTGTGATGACGAAGACCCACCGAAAAGTATGGCGAAGGCCGAAGTCGAGGGTGAGAGATCAGAGTCCATACGTCGCTATAGACGAGGCGTTATCAGCATGAAGTGACTGCCCTGGAACGATCAACCTTAGAGTCGGGAGAACCACACTGATTTCTGCGCTCATGTCTATAAGGAACCGGGCGCCGGAGAACTTGTCGGTTACCATAAAAAAAGCGGCTGGGACGAAAAGCGAGACCACACGCCACCGTCAGCGATGCCAGCGGGTGTTTTCCGGCCACGAACAGAGAGGTGCGCACTTCGTGGCTTGGTGTCGGAAACGCCAGTGATACTAGCAGAGAGGTGGAGGGCTGGGACTCTGAGCTTCACGTGTGCGTGAAAGAGCGCGATGACCGAGACAAGGCGAACGGGTCTCCTGGACGGGACTCCAGAGTGTGGCGACTGAGGTGGCGAACTCGTCAATGTGAGCCTCAAGGCGCAAAAGCGCCGGGTCTCTTGACGGTGAGACAGCGGTGACGGATGGGGAGGTCGCCTTATGAACCTAATCGGCGAGTTCTGCCAGGCGGGCGAGGGCGACGTCGCCGACCACCGCAATGACGAGGCGGATGGGTGGGGAAAGCCATTGGAGGAAAAGCTCGCGAAGCAGCGCCGAGTGGGTGTGGATGTTACGTTCCCCATGAAGCTGTCACATCCGGCACAGCAGTTGGGAGGGGCGTCGGTTGCCAAGACCCTTCCGGTAAGGAGCTACTGGAGGCAGGTGCGTTCTGACAGCACGAATCTCTCCAGCACCTTGGTCTTGAGGTGCTGATATGGTGTAGTGCCCTTGGGGGTGGAGAGGACGTCTGAGAGCTCGCTGGCAACATCAGGAGGAAGGACTGAGGCAACGTCATAGTAGCGCGTCGTTTCCGAGGTGATGCAGTAGAGGCAGATTTGTGCCTCGATCTGGTGAAACCAAACTTGCAGGTTCTGGGTCCAGAAGAGTGGAAGGCGTAGTTGCACCGATGAGACGTCCTGCGGACGTGAGTCCCGTTCAGGGGGGGCTGCAGGAGGATCGGCCATTGTGTTCGTCCTAGGTCACCACTTGTAGGCTTATGCCTCGGGAGCGAAGGAAGGAGACGGCTGACCCAAATCGCCGCCAGAATAGAACGGCCAGCTGTGGCTTCACATGCCACGGCCAGGCGCCATCTTTATTTTATTCTCATGCAGGTACGCGTTATCCGCGTTCCACGTGCCACCCAAAGGAGGGCGCTACAGTATCTAACCGTTTTCCCGCCTACCTGGGTCACTGAGTAGTCCGTGGTCGAATGGTTAGCACATCGGGCTGCCGTACTCGGGTAACAGTTTTCAAAACCAACCATTGGATCAACTTGGGTCACTGAGGATGTGCCAATGCGTATATACATGCCTCTCTTGAACGAAGCTCTTTCACGCCTGGGTAGGTATCATTCAAAGAAAGTCTTTGACGCCGACTTGGAGCACTGGGTATGTGCCACTTGATCTGTGCTGGTTTTTACTGAACCTCTCTGATGCCAAATTGGGTTACTGGGTATGTAGGTGTGTGCCACTCTCCAATGAACGTATTTGATGCTAACTTGGGTAACTAGGTATGTGCCAGTGTCACCCTACAGTGATTAAAAAGATGCCTTAAATTTCTCAAATGCTGAGAGGAATGGAGCCCACATCCCAAGAGGTCCTCAAGGACAGCAACCCGACGCATTTGCAGGCTCCGCCACAAATGCACTGGGCATGTGCTGCTTTTCAATAAACGCCTTTCATGTCAACGCTTTACCAAACTGTGCCAGGAATGCACTGGTATGAGCCGCTCTTGAATAAAGGTCTTGCCAACTTGGGTCACCGAGTATGGCCACTGAGTGTGCGACAAGTGAGGGAACAATTCTCAGTGTTAGCACACATCAGCTTCTCATCTCGGAGGCCATGCGCACACTTTGCGGTGGTACCACTAGATGACGCAGTGTGTCCAGAAAGAAGCGCGAGAAAGAAGCCCGGTTGCTGCATGACGCGTTTCTCAGCGTTCGCACGCACCAGCATGCCATGCATTTCAGAGGCCATGTGCAGGCTTCACAGCAGCGGTGCTAGATGGTGCCGAGTGTTCTCAGGGAAGCGCAAGAGAGGGGTCCCGCTGCAGTACACGCCTCATACATAACTCGTTTGGACAATGACAATACCTTGTGTTGTTATATTGATTCAATGCTAATGCATTACCGTTGACAGTCACAAAACAGGACCAAACGGTCGCAAAACGGGTCCCGTAGTATTTTAGTGCGAAAGCACTACTAGCCTACCAACCTGTATTTCGCCTCTGCCTGTTTGAAGCCTCTTCATACAGCCCCACGTGTTTGCGCAAAGCGCGCAGTGAGGTGCGCGTTTCGCAGGCACATCTTCTTCTACGCCCGTGGAACAGCCAGCTCTGCCTCCACTCCCCTCGGACAACACTGGCGCGCGTAACTTCGTGTGACGTCATGCAAATCTACCACGCTCACTATAAAATGTGTACGTGTGCCACACCACTTAGTCACTCCTCCCTTACGCCTTGTGATCAATGACACCCACGTGCGTAGGGGGCATTACGTTGTACGTGGTTCTCAAAAGCGTTAAGCACATCAAGTTTCAACACAGAGACAATGCTACAGTTACAAGGCAGTGAAAGAGTTGCACAGATCTCGTCTTCCAAGATGCTAATCTCGTCAGAGAAATCAAAGCCATGGCCATTTTCTATACGGACCACAATACGGTCTGTGTGCAAGTCTGCAATCCTCCTGTGTCCACCGAGTAATCCTGTATGCATTATGCAACCCAGTGTGCATGGCTATGCATATCATGTGTGCAAAAAACAACAGTTTAACAACGACATCACGACTGGAAAGCATTTAATTAGCAACCGGTCAAACAACAGCCTAGCAATGCTCAACTTGGTGCATGAAAATTGCTAATTTGGTCAAAAAAAATTCTGTTTTCGCACAATATTCCATGGTTGGCGCAACCAAACCATCTGTCATTCGTTTCATTTTCACTTAAAGTTTTACATTAGGCATGAAAATCCTTCCACACCGAGGACCAGTAAAAGGGTTAACGTGTAGAAAACTGTGTTCCCTATACCACGCGCTTTTAAAGTTTGAATGTTTTCCAACGCGATAATGAGATTTCTATTAAGAACGTGTAGCACTGCGCGTAAAAAATATAGACAAAAGATACCATAAGAAGCCAACAAACAGTGACACCAAGGACAACATAGGGGAATTTACCTGTACTTACTAATTAAATTTAAAAAATGATAAATTAATGAAAATGAAAATGGATGAAAAAACAACTGGCCACAGGTGGGGAACGAACCCACGTCTTCGCATTACAAGTGCAATGTTCTCACCATTCAGCTACCGCGAAGCCGTTTTCCCATCCACTTTCTGGGGTATTTCTGTCTTACAACTAGAATTAATCCTGGGAGTGTTAGCCAGCGCCACTACTCACAAACCTAGGCGGTGGATGTGGAACACCCTTTCTGCCGCAGGTGTCATGAGTACGTAATCTTTTTGGGTCAATGCAACTGGTCAATCAACCCCCATATGCTACCCGAAGGCATCAATGTTGCCGGATTCGAGCCCTTGTTATGTAATGAACGAGAAGAAAAGGAACCGAGGGGCCCGATATTTATTAATCATATCATCAGAAGCCCCCAAACAGTGACACCAAGGACAACATAGGGAAAATTACTTGTACTCACAAATTGAAATAAGAAAATGATAAATTAATGAAAAGGAAAATGGATGAAAAAACAACTGGCTGCAGGTGGGTTTTTGGGTGAGTTATATGAGAGGGTTTTTTTTTTTTTTTTCTGGTGGGAAAAAACAACTCGCATACAACAAACCGGAAACATAAATTTTCAGTTATTGTTATATGCGAGCCGAACATGGTGTCTTCTTTTCGAGTATCCAGATACGTGACAATGTGGTCTTGTGACGACCAAAGTGCAAGCGAAGTGATCATTTGTGTGCGTCACAATTTAGCCTATCTGAGACATGATGTGGCTGTTCACACCTCTAATGAATATATGCATCCGACTTTATAACATGAGTGGCATTTAATCTCTGTCATCGGTGGTTACATCCCCCCCAGAAGCCGCATAGACTGTTCTCATCTCTTGTCCGTGCTCCAAGCTTGCCCAGGACCGCACAGATTAGAAGGGGACTTTATTGCCCACCATCCTATGTGGGGCTCTGCAACGATGAACGCCCACGGTAGGGACATGGCTGATTTCGTGCTGAATCAAGGCCTCGGGTCAATCAACGATGGGTCCCCCACTTTTCTTTGTGGCGCATGCTACCCTAGCTGTCTGGACATTTCTTTCGTCTCGAGATGCCTTTTGTCTACTACGTGTTGGTGTGTGAACATAGTGTGATGTTTTTTGGCACCGATCTCGGGGGGGTGCGGGTGTTAGAAGAGATGGAGAAGGAAGACGGATGGCGACACAGCAAACAGATTTTTTAATAACACGCAACATCAAAACTAAAGCTAAAAATCAAGCACACCCAAGCACACTGCGGGAAAAAATACTAATAAAGATACAAACTAAAGCCTAATATACAAAACAAGTTCTACTTTGCGCCTACGCTCGTCCGTGGCGGCTAATTCTTCAAAGTAGGCAACCCTGACCTATCTCTGAGACGCTACGAATAAGAGTCACCTTGCTGCGCTCGTCGTTGCACGTTTGTCCGAGTCTGAAGCTCGTTGGCCCATTTTCTCCAGCAGTTGGTGTTCTCGTTGATGCTATAGCTGCCTTTGCCTTGCCGTCGGTGTGTCGTCTCTTTATCGGTGGGAAGCTCGCCGGTACTTCGTCGGTGATGAGCTCGTCAGTAAGTCTTCAGTGACGGCGCTCGGCGTTGCTCAGGCCCACCTGAATAGGCCTAGCGTCGGGATGTGTCGCAACTTCTTCATGAGTGCCGACGTGGCGTTCCGCGGAGAATCGAACGTGCCGGTCTGCTGCAGAAGGGGGATCCTCTCTGGGGTGCCCGGTCCTGCCGTGATAGGCTGCAGCCAGTCCAGGAGCCTCGCTCGAACTTGCCGAGGTCGACGGCCACACCTTGGACGGCCAACGTCACGGACTCAGCCAGACCCCCAAGTCTCCTGTCGCCAGAGCGGAGCTGGCGATGCGACCTTTCTGGCCCGGAGCCACGTCGATAATCCACCGACAGCGCCGTTCATCCCTCGACTATGCCTCGGTTCGTGCGCCTCGCGCGCTCACGCCTCGGCTCACGCGCCTCGAGAGTTCGTGCCGTTCCGAACACCGTGCTTCACGTGCTCTTCTTCTTTTTCGCGCCGCAGGCGGCCTCTTACATATGACACATAGAAACACACGGAAGTGACCATCTCCCGACATACATACAGCTAAAATGGTCCCGCCGTTCAGCTCCTCTTGCTGTTGGCAAGCTTTCCAAGCCTCTGTGGATGCTCAGTGCGGCAACATCCAATCTTTTTCGGAAATAGAAATTGTTATTGCATCAGCCTAAACTGCAAAAACAAAGAATATTGACACGTATACATGTTTATCTTTCACCGGTGGCCGCTTTCCACCCAGATGTCACGTAGTAGTGACGCTGAAGTAAACAGTCGTAAAACTGTGTATGACGAAACTAATTCTTTATTGGGCGAACCTGTGCCCACAAAAGCAAGCTACACTCGAAGCACAACGAAAGCGGCGAACACAGTCGGCAGTCGTCGAAATCTGATCAGCGGCGAGACGCGTCGGCTTTTATACCTGAGTCATGGAAGGTTCCAGATTAATCCCTGATGCCCGCGTGTCTTCCAGAAAGTTCTAGACAATTCGCGTCGGTCACACAATCAGATAACATAAGCGTCGGTGAAAACAGGCAACGAAAAGAAGCATCGATAACGTTCTAGAAACTTCCGATACAGGCGCGTCCTGCGCCGAGCGATAACATTTAACATTTGTTAGCCGGTGGAAAGCGGCCATTGGTGAAAGATAAACATGTATACGTGTCAATTGTATACATGTATACGGTCGTTCACCCCGCACTGGACGCGGCGCGTTGACGGCGAACCCTTGTAGGCCCATCTTGCGGTATGGGCATCGGCGGTAGACATGGCCGGCTTCCCCGCAGTGATAGCAGAGCGGGCGGTGGTCGGGGGCGCGCCAAATGTCCGTCTTCCTTTAGTAACTGCGCTGGGCGACGGGCGGGCGTGCTGGCGGCGGCGGCGGTGCACGACGGAACTGCAGCGTTACGGGGCCCTGGCTCGAGCGCGGAGGGGGGCCTTGACAACGGGCGACGGCGGCGTAGGTCAGCGCTTCCGGCTCGGGTTGCGGCGATTCGGGAAGCCCTAACGATTGCTGGATTTCCTCCCACACGATATCGGCGATGGAAGCAACTTGAGGCTGCGACGACGGTAGCAACTTCTGCAGCTCTTCGCGTACTATCGCCCTGATGGTGTCTCGTAGGTCGTGGGAGAGTCCTTGGACTTCGGCGTACTGTGGCGTCGAACGGCGATTGTATTGCCGGTTGCACATGTCCAGTGCTTTCTCGATCGTCGTAGCCTCCGAGAGAAAGTCTTGGACTGTCGTTGGTGGATTCCGCACCAGTCCGGCGAATAGCTCCTGCTTAACTCCCCGCATGAGCAAGCGAACTTTCTTGTCTTCTGGCATAGCGGGGTCGGTGTGCCGGAATAATCGAGTCATTTCTTCAGTGTACATACCGATGCTCTCATTCGGGAGCTGTACACGGTTTTCCAACAAGGCTGCAGCTCTTTCGTTACGGACGGCGCTCGTGAAGGTGTCCAGGAATGCGGCTCGGAACAGGTCCCAGGTTGTTAGTGCACGCTCCCTATTCTCGAACCAGGTTCTGGCGCCGTCTTCAAGCGAGAAGTAAACACGTCGCAGCTTGTCGTCGCAGTCCCACTTGTTGAACGTAGCGACCCGGTCGTATGCCTCCAGCCAGCTTTCGGGGTCCTCACATGGCGATCCGCGGAAAGTCGGCAGCTCCCTGGGTTGTTGCATCACGATTGCAGATGTTGGCGCAGGGGCTGTCATGGTAGATGCTGCCGAGGTCGTGACTTTTGTCCTCTTGGTAGCTGTGGTCTTCTCGGGAAGAAGTCCGTACTCCTGCAGAAGTCCTTGCTGCCTACGGCTAGCTCGCTGGTCCTTGGCGACGTTGGCGTTATCCTCCGGTTTCGGGCTTGGATCGCGGCTTTACGGGGGCGTTCGCTGCATGAACGCACTAGCACCTCCACCAGATGTCACGTAGTAGTGACGCTGAAGTAAACAGTCGTAAAACTGTGTATGACGAGACTAATTCTTTATTGGGCGAACCTGTGCCCTTGTACAAAAGCAAGCTACACTCGAAGCACAACGAAAGCGGCGAACACAGTCGGCGGTCGTCGAAATCTGATCAGCGGCGAGACGCGTCGGCTTTTATACCTGAGTCATCGAAGGTTCCAGATTAATCCCTGATGCCCGCGTGTCTTCCAGAAAGTTCTAAACAATTCGCGTCGGTCACACAATCAGATAACTTACGCGTCGGTGAAAACAGGCAACGAAAAGAAGCATCGATAACGTTCTAGAAAGTTCCGATACAGGCGCGTCCTGCGCCGAGCGATAACATTTAACATTTGTTAGCCGGTGGAAAGCGGCCACCGGTGAAAGATAAACATGTATACGTGTCAATATTTAAAAAAGTATTCAAAATTGCAAGCACTTGTATGTAGCACGTAGGCACGGAGAACGTTTAAAGTTCATTCCGAATATTTTTCAGAAATATCGGATGGCTATTTAGAAAATTGTGATGTGAAATTTATGGCGTCTAAAAGGCTGCATTTGCAGGCGCCTTAACTAGATGGAACTACCATACTGACGGAGGCTAGGGATCGTGTTGATTGCGCGCCTTGTCTGAATCGCATCTCGTCGTATGCACTTGCGCGCCTGCATAGGAACATGGCAGCACCCTTGCGGTTCCCGGTTTCAATGCATGGGCGCTATGGGGAGCTCTCCAGAGTTAGTCATATTAAGTTCCAGGGTGCGTACAGGTCCTTGAAAACCCTTGAAATTGAAAACTGCGTTTTCAAGGCCCTTGAAAGCCCTGGAATTTTTTTCGTTCCTTGAAAATCCTTGAATTTCGTGAGCAATGCACTCCGATGTGGACAATGCGACCCCCTTTGTGTGGTAGATCGGCGTCGAACTCCCCATTTCAGAAACAATACGCCGGCGCGAGCACGCATGGTTCCATTTTGCAGAACTGCGTGGAAAAAATAAAAGGGTTCACCACGTCAAACCTCGAACAGAGCGAGAGACCCGTGCTGCACTTCGGTGCTGGCTCGGTTGGCAGTGTTTACGCTGCTTTCCTCACCCTATCGTTCGTTTCACTCCTCGTCCGTCGGTCCGCCTTGTCTCACTTTCATTCGTGCGCGCGAAGTGAAGCTAGTGAAGCTAAAGAGAGCTATAGTGGAACAACTTTGCCACTGATGCTCAGCGCCTTTGGGTGGAGGTTTGTTATAATATTTATGATAATATAAGTGCAATAACATTACCGTATTTTCTGTTCTATAAGTCGCACCTTTGTATTAGACGCACCCCCCTCAGAATGGCAGTTTTTCCGAAAAAAACAATAACAAAACGTTTATAAGTCGCACGGGTGTATAAGACCCACCTGTTCTTTCGGTAAGTGATTTAAAAAACTTATAGTGACGTGTCGCTCCGTGAACGTGGGTCACGCGCAAGCGTATGCATGGATGCCATATATTTCCACTCCAGGCTCATTTCTGCCGTCGTGGTTGCCGCGATGTTCCGTTCCAAGGGCGATAACATCGTCCTTGTGCGCCGTATGCTGGATGTGCGAGTGAAAATGTGCGACGGTGAGCCAAATCGCGCACAAGGGAGGAAAGCGGGAAGGCAGCCCAGGAGGGAGGGGGGGAGGGGGCTGCCTGTACTCTCGGAGCAACTGCGTAGTTTGCACAGTGGCACGCGCCGTATCTTGACAGCGATCTGCAGATGCAGCGACTTTGCGGTCGGCCTACCGCCACTTGCGTTGCTGCACCATCCTTCTCTCACGGCGCTCAGGAACTTGATCACGAGAACCCGGCACCTCGATAGCGCGCATAGAACTTGTAGCAAATAAGTCAAGCAGCGCACTTCGTGTGGCCATAACATCGGATGCGATTTTGACGGCAGTTTTTCCGCAAAAAAAAAATCTACATAGGTCGCACCGTTCTATAAGAAGCACCGACGAAAAATTAAGAAAACCGCGTCTTATACACCGGAAAATGTGGTATGCTGAATGTTTTGGAAATGTTTGATGAACCAACCCAGCTAATGCTGCAGAAGCCTGAGCAGCTGCTGTGAGTGTTCGTTGTGTCAACTTTTAATATTGCAGACTTGAGAAATGATCAAGACAAGGCATGTTTTACAAAATTGCCATATACATCTATTTCTTATAATATAATGGATGTGTAGGAAGACTACACTGAATGGTTTGGAAATGTTCGGTAAACTTGCCCAGTTAATACTGGAGAAGTCAGTGTAGCTGTTGGGAGCATTAATTGTGTTTTGTGAACTTTTTTTTTTTGGTATTGTTGTGAATTTGCAAAGTGATCAAGGCTAGACATTATTAACATCATGGGGATATACATTTATTTCTTTTTATTTTAGTGCATTAGCCCTATGCTGAATGTTTCGAATATTTTTGGTGAACTTTACCCAGGCCTATAGTGGAGAAATCTCAGCCGCTGTTGTAAGTGTTCATTTTGTGTTGTGATATTGAGAAGTTATCAAGGCCTAGACATTTTTATTATAATTGTGATATACATTTATGTATTGTAAGTGCAATAACACTAGTCATTTTTGGAAATGTTTTTGGATGCCGCTTTGAGACCTTGAAAAACCTGTGACAGGTCTTGGAAAGTCCTGGAATATCCTTGAATTTTTGCCTTAGAAACCTGTACGAACCCTGATTAACTCTATGACTTCAATCAAAGCCACCGCCATTTTGATTATCTCGCCGCCTCGAACCGGCGCTCTCGCACACAGATCTGCTGGCAACCGTAGCCACCACCGCGGCAACGTAGGCCTAGCTGCTTCGACATTAGCTGCCAAGCTTCTCGCCGCTCGGTGCCGTGTTCTTCATTGAAATAATTCGCCGCTGTCGGCAATGGCATCCACTCCGCCTTTGTAATTCTCACGATTGGCTTAAGCTCAAAAAGCACGGCGCGTTGTATAATGCCGATACACAAAACTCTGCTTCGTCTCGATAGAGCAGTGTTACGCAGTGAAGCATACACGAAGTGTTGCGGTGAAGCTTAACAAGAGTGGGAAGGAGCAATTGTCACGGGACACAGTATGCATTCCTTAATTACACACACTTGCACCCGCTGTCTCCTGTCGCAGTACGAGCACTGATATAGCCTCATAAGTGTATTGGCAGGCCTTCGGAACTTTTTCCGACGTGCCTGTGGCGATTTGAGCCCTTAGCAGCAGTAAAAGGCACACATTCAATGTTTGGGACTGCCCGATTTTTCGGACGATTTTACGGGCTCTAGGGAGTCCGAAAAATCGAACATAGACTCTATTGCATACCGTTTTTTTTTTTTTTTTTTGTGATGTTGTGCTGTGAGCTGTGATGTTTTAAATGTGGGTGCAGTTTTGTGCCACAATGATCGTGGGACTCGGTAGCCAGCTGTGCTTGCCCATATCATATTTTTGCATTTTATTTTATTGGGTGCTTGTAGTGCCTTGTACGTGAAAGTACAATTTTCTACTTGCAGTATTTCTGTTGTTAATCAGATGCCTTATATTTCACTCAGAGGCATATTTGTCTTGTTTAGCGAATACATTTTAAGTAAGACTGTTCTTTAGACTGACACATAGCGGATATATAAAGTGTGACAGACAAAGCACTGTGGATTAGTGTTGTGTGGCAGTGTTCTTTTTTTTTCCCGCTTATTTGTTGATAAGGTACAAACTAGCTTTACATCCCATGTGATTTACTTGCGCTACTTTTAGAGCTGCTTTGTACTTGTTCCTTTATGCTCATTTGGAAGTGCTGGTTTTTGCTATGTATTTCAAGCCTCTTATGCTCATACATAGATAGATTTTTATTGCTGTTGTGTCGTGCTTTCGTCTTGATTGTTACTAGGACTTTTACTGTTGTTACAGGTGCCTACTGTTGCAGATTGATCAGATATCTTTTTTAAGTTGCTTTGCAAGAAGAGCATATATTGTTCCACCGAAATTTCACCTTGGCACAAACAGTTTTCTGTATTAGCATTCGTATTTGTTGAAAGCAAAAGTTTGCTGATTTAAATGTTCTTAGGAGGGTGACCCACTCCAAAACTCACTTTGTCTGCTACAAAACTACAAGTTTGTTGCTCCGGTGCTGCTCCAAAACAGCATATTTGCTGCTCGAAAGCTGCTCCAAAACAATCAATTTGCTGCTCCCAGCCCTGCTCCAGAATGTTGGAGCGTGCTTCCACCCCTGTCAAAGACAAAGACAGAGAAAGAAAAACACAAAACGATGACACGGGCGGTAATCTTCAGTTGAAAGTTACTGCCTGTGTCGTCATTTTGTGTTTTATAGCGTAAGCTGTTATGAGCTCATTCCAATAGCTGTTTCGGTTCGCGATATCCGGCGAATGTAACCGCTATCGCTGGAAATGCAAAAAAAGTACCCGGTTCCAGCCGGGATCGAACCCACGCCCGCTGCGTGGGAGCCAGATACTCTACCACTGAGCCACGCAAGCGCATGCTATCGGGCATCGGAAAAGTTCCCTTTAAAGCAGGCGCAGACGATCCGAGCCTCCACCAGTATAGCCATCTAGTTAAGGCGCCTGCAATCGCATTGTGCGCAGGCGTAGACGGCGAGATGCCATTCACACGAGGCGCGCAATCAAAAAAAAAAGAAAACGCAATCCCCAACCTCCGCCAGCATGGTGGCGCCACCTAGTTAAGATGCCTGCAAACGCAGCGTGCCCGACATGTAAGTTGCAGTTGTAAGGCTTGATCGGGCTCAGCAGACTGCTGTGCAGAGAGCATTACAAGCAAGCCGCAGCTCGCCGTCGACGCTCAGATCGTTCTTGTCAAAACGAGGTGAACAGACTGCCGCAAAGACCCTGTTGTGCATGGTGCCCAAATTGGAGCTACTTTTGAGCCGCTCCACCAGCTTACGCTGTGACTGTGCTGCGTGTGCCGGGCAGTCCTGTGACTTTTTTTCTTTCTCTGTCTTCGTATTTTATTAGCGGTCAACATGAAATGCAGTAAACACCAACTAGGCCAAATTCAAGTTCTTCTGAAGAGGTCACAGACTTTGATGACAGGAAGACAGCTTTTTTTTTGTCTGGCTTAATTTTATGTCATCACAAAATGTGTCTAGCAATTATGCCATACTTGTGCTTTGAAAAGCAGAAAGGTTTTGCCAAAGGCAATCTTGCTTACAAAAGTGTGTGTGTTATCATTGTAGGACCATGTACGTGATTGACCAGTTTGCGTCCGAGGTGAAGGACCCCTTGGTCGTGGCTCATTGGGCCTGCCTTTCCAGCCCCACGCACAACTCCGTCAAAATCAACGTCCTTTCGCAGGGATATGAGACCATGTGTCGGTGAGTCGGTCGCTGGACTTATGGCAAAGCAGGACTAACATAAAGCAGCTTTAACATTGTGTGAAGCAAAATAAAATAGAAATAAAGGGTGCCCAATGGCCATGCTTAACTGCAAACATAGCAATTCAATGTACAATTTCGGTCAACACAGTGGGGTTTCATTGCAGAAGCTCCAAGACTGATTTGGTTACATTTAGAAACAAACACATCACTGCTTAAATTTTGTGAAGTACTACTTAGGAAGGTCTACTTTGTAGTGGTGGCAAAGGCCTTTGATGTGGTATTTTGATGAATGATATAAAACCGCGTAGAATGAGTGGTTTCCTCATAAATCCATGAAGTGCTTGGGCAAATCATGAAAGCTCTGGGGCCACGAATTATTGCTTATTAGCTGCCATCCACATGAACAATGTTCTCCGCAACAGTTTCTGAAAGTGAGACTCAAATTATTTTGTGACCTAAAAAATCATAAAAGAAGTTTCGCCTGAAACGCAAGGCATTGTTAGCTATAGCAAGGTGTTAGACAATCACACAAAATGAGGTTCATAGTATTATAGGCCACGTAAATTCCCGTAAACATTTGCCTACATGTAAACAAGCATGGTGTCACACACACACAGATAAACATATTTCACTCGATGACCGTGAGCGCCTGCTTTCAGTTGCCGGCATATTGAAGGGTGCTGTCAATTGGGGAGGGAGCACTTTGTGCTGCTGCTCGCTTCAACACGTCGCTGAAACTTAGGGCATTTTCGGAGCTGAACGTGGCCACCATCTGCATTACGCTGAGACGAACGTTTGAGTGCACTGAAATCGGCATGAGTGCTGTCAGCCGAAGATGCCATTAGATTACGCGATGTCCAACACTAGGTACGCGGGAAGACCGTGTGCATGAAGCCACCAGCCATCTCGGCTAACCCTTAACATGCCACAAATAACTTCCAAGATACGAGCAATTACTAGATTCTGAAGACTAGCGAAGATTGAAACCACCTTCCCGCTTTCATCGCCGCCATCACTGACACCGACAGCTTCAACTCTGCCATTCATGAAGCCATTTGGTAATGTTTTCTTTGCTTGCTATAACTGTATTTTTTTACTGTGCAAGTTTTTTTTATTTACCACTCCTTCTTGTAATGCCTTCGGGCCTTGGAAGTATGCTAAATGAATAAATATGGAGTGCTAAAACTCTATTACCTGAAAATTGGTCCAAATCGCTAATACATGCCTGCCGTGGATTGCATATTCGTACTAATGCGGCAATGGTGCCACCACCTCTGAGTCACTAATAGAGTGAGCAGTAATGATGTGTGTCTTTGAATTTATTGTCTCTTCATTGTGATATGCAGACACTCGAGGCACATAGGTGTAACTCACAATCGTGCTCACTCACTCATCGTGCTGTCATGGTGCTTGTGCAGTGCACGTGTGACAGGTCTCGCGCAGTGTGTTAGGCTGCAAAAACAATGCCACCACACTGCACTCTCTGCAGCAGAGCCTGCACAATATCATCTGCAACCGTTGCACATACAAACACCGGCATTCCTGCTAGGCCCTTGTGTGCATATTGTCACGTTGTAATGGCAGGGAAGAACGATGCAGTGTCAAAATTGTGAGTTACAAATTTCTCTTTATTGGACAAACTTGTGTCCAGCAAAAGAACTAACACTCAAGCACAACGATAGCGGTGAGCAAAGTCGGCGATGGTTGAAATTTTGATCTGCCGGTCAAGCGAGTCGACTTTTATACATGGCTCGTTGAAGGTTCAAGCGTATTTGCTGGTGCGCCTTCCACGAAATACTACACAATTCGCGTCGCGCTTAAAATCAGATTACGCAAGGTTCAGTGACAACATATGATCATCGATAACCTTCGAGTAAATTCCAGATCATGCAGGCGCGTCCACTCTTAGCGATAATAAAGTTGTTAGCGGGTGAAAAGCAGTCCCTGAGAAAAGGATAAATAAGTACACGTGTCAATGCCCACCTTTTAAAAAGCATCGTCCTGATGCTACAAACACGAGAGCAAGAAACTAAAACACATGTAAAGAAAATAAAGAAACAGAGTCCCAGAGTTTGTTAGTGCTGGTAGAAGGGCTTAAGGTGCCCAGCATGGACTATATCAGGTGGTGAGCTTTGCCACTGTGATTGGGAAATGCCTTCTGGCACGACCTCATAGTCCTGTGCGCCAATATGCCGGATGATCTTGTAGGGTCCGAAATAGCATTGTTAAAGTTTGTCGCTAAGTCCTCGTCGGCGTATCGGGGTCCAGACCCAAACACGGTCGTCGGGCTGGTACTCTGCGTACCGTCGTCAAAGATTATAATGCTGGCTGTCGGTCCTCTGCTGGTTCTTGATGTGCAGGCGGGCGAGCTGTTGGGCTTCTTCGGCGCGCTGCAGATCGGCAGGAAGGTCGAGATTCTCTTCGTCGGTGACGTGTGGCAGCATGGCGTCGAGAGTTGTTGTCGGGTTTCTTCCATAAATCAGCTTGCATGGCATGATCCAAGTTGTTTCTTGCACTGCCGTGTTGTTAGCGAAGGTTACGTATGGAAGGACGGCATCCCACTTCTGCTCAATGCAGGCGTATATTGCTAACATGTCGGCGAGGGTCTTGTTCAGCCGCTTCGTAAGACCATTCGTGTGCGGGTGGTAGGCAGTTGTCCTTCTTTGGCTTGTCTGGCTGTATTGCAGAATGGCTTGCATAACCTCTGGAGGGAAGGCCATTCCTCTGTCGGTGGTGAGGACTTCTGGGACACCATATCGTAGCAGGATGTGCTAGATGAATTTCGACACTTCGGCTGCACTACCTTTTGGCAAGGCTTTTGTTTCAGCGTAGCAGGTAAGGTAGTCCGTCGCCACAACGCTCCACTTATTTCCGGATGTTGACGTCGGAAAAGGTCTATGTAAGTCCATTCCGATCTGCTGGAACGGTCGGCAAAGAGGCTCGACCGGCTGTAGGAATCCCGCTAGTCTTGTTGGCGATGCCTTGCGTCGCTGACAGTCTCAGCATGTCTTGACATAACGGGCGACATCGGTGGCCAGGCACTGCCAGTAATACTTTTCCTGATGCCTTGCAAGGGTATGGGAAAATCCAAGCTGCCCACCAGTCAGATGTTCATGAAGGGCATGTAGAACCACGGGCCGCAGAGCTGAAGGCTGTGGGGTCTCACTGGGGCTCTCAGGACAAAGGAGTGACAACACAGTAGTGTAAACAATCAAAAGGGCATTTATTGCGCCTTTCATACACTAATGCACGCTAGCCGAATTACTATGCATAGAACATTCACATGGGCGCGCGACAAATCAAGGAAGTCAGACTCACCACGATCGGATAGCGAGCGAATATGTTCGCCCCATGCTGTGACACCATCACGTAGTCGTTTACGTGTACGGTCACGCGAATGGTGGTGTGTTCAAACGATCCGTGTTCGTCCATACCGGTGCCCTGCTCCTAGCCACGCGAGACGGTCTCGCGAAGCGTGGATCGGCACACGCGCGGGACGTCTGCATCGCCCACCGATCCCAACCCGAAGAGGAAGCGCCTTCCACCTTTTGCTCCCAAGTCACCCCGCCGTTCGTGGCGTTAGCATCGCGACACTCGCGCCATCTCTCGCAATGCGCAGCAACCACCATGACTGCTGCCGGCGCTTAGCCAGGTGGAGAAGCTGGATTACAGGAGACGCGAGCTATGCGGGGAAAACATCAGGGGACGCGTGAGAGTCGCGCATCCCCACATCCCCCCAACCTTAAATCACTACAAATACTCCGGCGAAACATGTCACAAGATCTATCAACGCGCACGTCGCGAACAGAAGTTAGTACGTGCGACAGTGGCTGCGCCGAGGAAATGTCCACACGTTATCCACAACATGCGAGCCGACATTGTCTCTGGGGTTCACCGCTAGTGTCCGTTGGTCACAGCACCACCTCTGCAGATCCGATGGCACGACTATATTTATATATGGCACAACTGATATGGCACGACTGGCACGATATGGCACGACTTATATTTGGTGACATGAATATTGATTTATTAAGAAACAATGCTAGCCAGGTGCACCTGCTCGAGTTGATGTTATCATATGGGTGTGAAAATATTGTAGACACAGCCGACACGAATCAGTCAACACTCCAAAATGCTCATAGACTTATGCTTTACCAATTTACCTTCAAATAAAATAACATCCGGTGCAATTTTGACGAGCTTAAGTGATCACCTTCCTGCTTTTGCATTCTTTTTCTTGGTGAAAAAAATGGATAGAACTAAATTCCTTCGACGAATGATCAATGAAAATAACATTGCGCAGTTCCATTCACTGATGGCTGACGTAGTCTGGGATGATATATATAGTGAAAGTAACCCGTCTAAGGCATATGACATTTTTTTAGAGAAAGTGCTTCACCACTATAACAGTGCTTTTCCACTCGTGTCTATAAAAAAGCACAGGAGGATAAGAAAAGAGTGGATTACTCCAGTATTATACAGACGTATAAACAGGAAAAATTGGCTGTTTGCTCGTTTCATAAAAACGAAAGATCCGGTTCATTTCACAGAGTTTAAAAAATTCCGTAACAATTTAACTTCAGATCTTAAAGCAAAATCAGCTTACTACGACAACAAGTTTTCCACACTCATGAACAGTCCTAAATTATTGTGGCAAACAGCTAACAGCATCATAAAAGGTGGCAAAGCACGCATTCCGACGGATTTTTACATCGACGGTAAAAATTTTTCAGGTGTACCACTTGCAAACAAGTTTAACGAACATTTCCTAATGCAGGCTCGCCAAATTACTCACGAATGACCCAAGTGTTAACGCCTGTCGATTCATATGTTACTTCCACTAATAGTAATTCACTGTTTCTTATACCTACATTGGAGGAAGAAGTTGTAAGTGTTGTAAAGGCAATGAAGGATGGGTGCTCACCAGGAAATGACGATATTAGTGCGCGTCCTATCAAGGCCGTACTTCCATTTCTCTTAGATCCTCTAGTACATATTTTAATCGCATATTAGAAACCGGTGTATTCCCTGATAAAATGAAAGTTGCACGTGTAACCTTAATATTTAAAGGAGGAGGAAAAAATTATCTGAATAATTACAGACCTATTTCTGTTTTGCTGCTCTTTTCTAAAACACCCGAACGCATAATATACACGAGGTTAAACAAATTTTTAAATGCTCAAAATATAATATGCAAACAACAATATGGATTTCAGGCTGGAAAATCAACAGAGACAGCACTGCTATTCATAAAGGACCGTATTTTGGAAAGCTTTGAACAGAAACTGTACACACTAGGCATTCTTTTTATTTTCGAAAAGCCTTCGATTCTATTAAACATGAAAGTCTGATGAAAAAATTTTGAAAATATGGTATCAGAGGAATAGCACATGAGCTGGTAGACAGTTATCTGACAGGAAGAAAACAATACACTAGTATGAATCAATTTCTGTCAGATATAGGAATAATTAGGTACGGTGTGCCACAAGGATCTATTCTTGGGCCCTTGTTATTTATTTTACATACCAATGATCTCGTTAACATTCCCCGGACACCTGATATTATCCTTTACACGGATGACACTAATGTCTTCTTTTCTGATCCAAATCTAGCCTCACTTGAACAACATGCAAATCAGTGGCTGAGTCAGCTACAGATCTGGCTAAATAGCAACGAACTTGACTTAAATATAAAGAAAACACAATATATTATTTTCCGCCCGAAAAACAAGCCCTTGAATCATCATGTCCAACTACAGATCTCTAATACCAATCTATTGCCAATAAATTCTTGCCGCTTCCTGGGCGTGTGTTTCAAGTATGACTTAACATGGACGGATCACGTTGATCAGGTTCGTCTGAAAGCATCTAGATTTATTGGTTTGTTGCAACGAGTAAAATATCTTTTACCTCTGCGTTTGACAAAGCAGATTTATTTTTCCGTAGTTCACTCCTATTTTATGTACTGTCAGCTAGATTGGGGCACATGTAACAAATCTGATTCAGACCGCCTTTTCTCGCTTCAGTTTAGGGCGTTGAAGGCGGTATTCCGTTCCGCACCTATTGCCAAAAAATCCCTGTACGACGCAGTTGACGTACTGCCGTACTATCAACTTTACGATTTCTCATTAGCTGTACTTATTTTTCATAACATTAAGCATGATTTTACATCCTTCTCCACTAAGTACTTAAACAGGAACCTCACCCATAACTTGCGCACTGTATCTATGGTTTGGTCGAAGTCATGCACAAATTATGGTACTCAGATAATAGACAACCAAATAGTTAAACTCTGTAACACATATCCTTTAATGATAAACTGCATACAGGATTGCAAAACCCTTTCTCAATTTAAGAAAAGAATGAAATTGATGCTTTCTTCTCCTGCCTCTTTTGTTTAGAATTGTACCTTTCTTTTGTCTTGAGCAAGTGCAATTTGAACGATTTTCTACACCATTCTGTCTGGGAATTAGAATGATGTAATCAATGTAGAATGATAAATCATAGGATAATTTGCCATATGTAAAACAGTATGCATTGTTGAATTTTCACTGATTCCCTTGATTTCTCAATGTAGTGCAGTATTCTGTCATGCCGATCTGCTGTCACGATGTGTGATACCGAGGTGAAGGCCCTGTCAGGAGGCATTGTTGCCTCCTTTTGCCACGCCTCATGGACATACTGTACGATCTATGTATGTCCAAATAAACTGAAAAAAAAAACTGACTCCAGCCCAGGACTCCGGAAACGGCGACGCAGGAGTCGGCACGAGCAAGCGTCGCTTGCGCCGACGCGCTCTGCCGGCGAGAGCCACTGTAGCCATTGGTGACTGCCGGCTCTTTTTCTACCCTCGTCGGACACAGGCGGCCGCCGAAATCATTGCGCCGAACTGGCCACAGGCATCTGCATCGCCTGGGGTACCTCGATTGTAGTCCGGGGCAGCAGCGCTGACGATGTGCAGGTGACAGCAAACCAGGGGTGACTGCTCACACTACGTACACTCAACGCACTCGACAAACACTAAAGTAGTGCAAGGGAGAGGAATTCGGCATAAGCATCGCCCATGTGGTACGATGTTCAATTCGGCTAACAAAATTTCGGGTGGCATTTAAGATGTAAGTTCACGTGAACAAAGCTTGCTTTCTTGAGTCGAACGAGTAATTTCAATTTGTCCGAGGCTAACTGAATGAGGGAAGCAAAGTGCAACATCTCAACACCACGGTCCACCAGGTTGTGTCCCTCCACGTGCGACAGGTGGCTTCGTAAAGCCTTAGGCCTAATGCGTCCCTACCTTGACAACAACTGGCACCCCAAAAAAAAAGAAAAACCAAAATGGGCACAAGAACAGGCAGCCGCGAGGAGACGTTAGCTATGTGAGGTGGTCCTACCCCGCTCGGTGCACACAGCATCCGAGTTGATGGCGCCCGCCGTCCCAGATGGTGTCGGAGCGCCCGGTGCCAGGCCACAATACCAGTCAGCCTGTAGCGGCACCCGTGGCCCGAGCCGCGACTTCCGAAGTCAAAGAGATAGAAGAAGCTATTTACATAAGACATTTAGACCACCCACGAGGCTTCCGTACTCACTCCTTTCAGGCTTGCCAATGCTCCGCGGCCGCTAGGCTTCGCTCTCCTAGGATGCAGACCACGTGGCTCTCGTACCGACGAGTATAGTTCACAACAAAACACTCGCGAAAAAGCTTAGCATGTTGAAAAGTTCAAACACGCTACAGCCACCGTCGCCTCGCCCAAGAAAGCTCGGCGCCGACACTAGCGATCAAAATCCAAGCTAGAACTACGCTTCGGTTGAAACAAAGGTTGTCTCGAACCGAGCAAAACTTAAAATTATCGTCCGATGCCCCAAGAGGTCCACGTTGGGCAGCCAGATGTGGGGTCGCACTCGGGTTCTCGGGACAAAGGAACGACAACACAGTAGTGTAAACAATCAAAAGGGCATTTATTGCGCCTTTCATACACTAATGCACGCTAGCCGAATTACTATGCATAGAACATTCACATGGGCGCGCGACCAATCAAGGAAGTCCAACTCACTGCAACCGGATAGCGAGCGAATATGTTCGCCCCGCTGTAACACCATCACGTTGTGTACATTGTGTAAGTTCACATGTACGGTCACGCGAACGGTGGCGTGTTCGAACGATCTGTGTTCGTCCATACCGGTGCCCTGCTCCTAGCCACACGAGACGGTCTCGCAAAGCGTGGACCGGCGCACGTGCGAGACGTCTGCATCGCTCACCGATCCCAACCCAAAGAAGAAGCGCCTTACTCCCAAGTCACCCCGCCGTTCGTGGCGTTAGCATCGCGACACTCGCGCCATCTCTCGCAATGCGCCGCAACCACCACGACCGCTGCCAGTGCTTAGCCACGCGGAGAAGCCAGATTACAGGAGACGCGAGCTATGCGGGGAAAACATCAGGGGACACGTGAGAGTTGCGCATCTCACAAGGCATAGACTGGCAAACAGTTCTTTATGAGGACGTCATTGTACAAGAAAAATGAAGACAGTCCATGCTTAAATACCTTAGGTACAAAGTCGGTCTTGCCTTCCAAGTATTCCACAAGTCTTTTCGTAACTCCGGGTCTAGTGGTTGCTGTTGGGTGAAGCCAACTGCGGTTATTGTTCCTAGGAAGGCGACCTCGTCCAGTTCGCCTTGTGGGGGCAGGTCAATAGGGGCGCACAACAGGCAGTCAGCATCAGAATGCTTCCGTCTGTACTTATATTTATTTATTTATTTCACGTACTTTGAAGGCCCGAAGGCGTTACAGAAAGGAGTGGAGTCAGAAACAAAAGTAATGCATTAAAAATACAAACAAAAAATATTAACAAAAAGCATCTGAACAGCTGTCTTGAAGTTGGTAGAGTCGGTGATGAGTGCGACAGATGCGGAAAAGAGATTCCAGTCCGTGCTTCTCCTAGGGATGAATGAGTCACTGTACCGGTTTGTGCGGCACAATGGCACCCCAACTTTAAGGCTGTAGTCAGTGCGGGACGAATTATAATATATATAGACCATGATGATGTCAAATTCCTAGAGTTTGAGACTCCTTCATGCTAGGCGACCTGAAGGATCCTTTAAGTTTGCCAGCCAAGATAACATACTGTGGTCGCTTACCACATTGAAGTGCCTGCCATAAATGTAACACAGGCACTCTTTTTCTGTCATAGAATAATTCGTCAGTAATCACTAGTGTAAGCTATTACCTTGCCAACTCCGTCCTTCCTTTGAACTAGCACGGCACCGAGGCCTGTGCTACGTGCGTCGGTGTGGACTTCCGTTTCGGCATCTTCATCGAAGTGTGAGTGTACCAGTGGTGACTGCAGCTATCGTTTCAACTCCTCAAATGCGTTGACCTGCCTTGTTTTCCATTCAAAGTGAACGTCAAATTTCGTGAAAGGGGTCAAAGTCTCAGACAAAGTGCCTGTAATAGGCACACAGGCCAAGTAAACTATGAACTGCCTTCTTGTCGACGAGCCACGAAAACTTAGCAATGGCAGCTGTCTTCTGCGGGTCAGGATGGACTCCAGACTTGCTGATAACATAGTTTAGGAACAGAAGTTCTTTGCAAACGAAACGGCATTTTTCCACGTCAGGATGAGTCCCAATGACTTGATCGCCTCTGGCACTGTCTGAAGCCGCCTCAGGTGATCGTCGAAATTTGTGACAAAGACTACAACGTCATCCAAGTAGACGAGACAAGTCTGCCACTTCAGTACTGCCAAGATTTTGTCCATTATGCGCTGGAACGTTGCAGGCGCACAGCCAAGTCCAAATGGCATGACCTTAAATTCGAAAAGGTCGTCCTGCGTGATAAACGCAGTCTTCTCTCGATCCCTTTCGTCGACTTCAATTGGCCAGTAACCAGTCTTGCAAATGCAATTTGAGAGGTATATTCGCAAGCAGCCCCTTGTAATTTGACCATCTGTGTCCATAGAAGTTTCCATTTATTGTCTGAGTATTCCTTCGCAGCTGCAGCAAGATATTCTTATATTGAAATCGTGTACAGTAAAACCTCGTTAATTCGGATTTCGCGGGACAAAAAAAAATATCCGAATTAACTAAATGTTGAATTATCGAGGGTATACAGAAAACAATAAGCAAGTGCTTACTACGTCAACACACTTCTATATAGTGAATAAACGAGCAAATCCTGTTGCTATATTGCACAAAAGCAGTGTGGAAGCTGCAAGTTTTGTCATCTCGTGACTCATTGGCCCTCGAAGCGCCGATCGAGGCCGCGTGACTTCCTTTGCAGCACGGCCGCGGTGCCCGCCTTCATTTCCGGCACGCGCTTTTCACTACCGCGTGCACATCCCAATTATTTTTCGCCATTGAGCTGATCGCCAACAGATCGTCCGTCCATCGCGATCTAGCCGGTGCTCTTCATCCTCGACAGCTTTCCAGCGAGTCAAAATGAAACTATTGTTTCCCGCAACAATTGCGCACGATACCGTGGCCGCTGTGGACGCAATTATAAGAATGGCAACCTTGCGGTGCTGAAGGCACGTAGGAGACCCACGCACCAAGTCAGAACGAAACTACCGTTTGCTGCAACAACTGCGGAAGAAACCGCGGCCGCTATTGACGCGATCATGGATGGTGACTACGCAATTATGAAAGCCTCCGCCAACGGGGTGTTATGCACGTCGGTAAACACAACACTAAAGGCTTTAAAGGCACAATTAGGCACGAAGTGTTTCGGCTAGGGATGGGCGAATGGTAAATTTGAGGTTCGAAGCGAATTCTAAGTGAATAGTGATTTGGTCGAATAATTTCAAATCGATTAGTTCGATTAGTATATATCACATGTTACAGTAAAACCTAGTTAATTAGAATTTCACGGGGCCGAAAAAAGAATGTCCAAATTTACCGAATGCCGAATTATCAGGGTATCCAGAAAACAATGAGCAAATGCTTACTACTTCAGCACGATTGTATTAGTGTAATGGATGAGCTAATCTTTTTGCTATTTTGCACAAAAGCAGTGCGGAAGCTGCAATTCTCGTCATCTCGTGACTGATTGGCTTTTGCTGCAGTGATCGAGGCCTCGCGACTTCCTTCGCAGCACGGCCGCAGCGCGCGCCATCATTTGCGACACGCTTTGCACTACTGCGTGCACATCCCGACTATTTTTTCGCCAGTAAGCTGACCGCCAACAGATCGCACGTCCATCGCGATGTAGCTGGTGCTCTTCATCCTCGACAGCTTTGCACCGAGTCAAACCGAAACTGTTTGTCGCAACTGCGGCTGCTATCGACGCGATTATGAACGGCGACTTTGCGGGGCTTTTACCGCCAACAGATCGCACGTCCATCGCGATGTAGCTGGTGCTCTTCATCCTCGACAGCTTTGCACCGAGTCAAACCGAAACTGTTTGTCGCAACTGCGGCTGCTATCGACGCGATTATGAACGGCGATTTTGCGGGGCTTAAGGCACGTGGCCGACGCACGCACAGAGTCAGAACGAAACTACCATTCGCTGCAACAACTGCAGACGAAATCGCGTCGCCATCTATGCGATCATGGATGGCCACTACACAGCTTTTTAGGCATGCGGCCGACGTGCATATTGAGTCAAAACGAAACTACTTTTGCCGTAACCGCTGCGGAAGAAACCGCGGCAGCTATCGACGTGATCATGGATGGTGACTATGAAATCCCGCGGCCAACGCGTTATGCGCAGCGGTAAATGCAATAAAGGCGCAAATAGGCACGAAGCGTTCCATCGTTGCTGTCATTCACGTACGACATAAACGTACAATTTCTGCTGATGACCATGGCGATACGGACTCCACCACTTCGTTTCGGTTGTACGCTAGCGCCGTTTCTGCTCTTTTGTGTCGCACATTGCCAGCTCTTTAATGCAAAGACGTATATCCTTCGAGATTTATGGTTGATGTTGGGGGGATGCGTGACTTTCACGCGTCTCCTGTAGTCCCGCTTCTCCGCATGGCTAAGCGTCGGCGGCGGTCGTAATGGTTGCTGCGCATTGTGAGAGATGGCGCGAGTGTTGCGATGCTAATGCCACTAAACAATAGGGGTGACTTGTGAGAAAAAGGTCGAAGGCGCTTCCTCTTCGGGTTGGGATCGGTGAGCCATGCGGACGACCCACGCGTGCACTGATCCACGCTTCGCGAGACCGTCTCGCGTGGCTAGGGCACCGGTATGGACGAACACGGATCACTCGAATGCGCCACCGTTCGCGTGGCCGTACACGTGAACAACTAGGCGATGGTGTCATAGCATGGGGCGAACATTTTAGTGTAAGAAAGGTGCAGTAAATGCCCTTTTGATTGTTTGCATTACTGTGTTGTCATTCCTTTGTCCCAAGAGCACGTGTGAGACCCCACATCTGGCGCCCAACGTGGGGCTCTTGGGGCATCGGACGATAATTTTGACAGTTTTGCTCGGTTCGAGAAAACTTTTGTTTCAACCGAAGCGTAGTCTAAACGTGGATTTTGATCGCTAGTGTCGGCGCCGTGCTTTCTTGAGTGAGGCGACGATGGCTGTAGCGTGTTTGAACGTTTAAACTAAGCCTTTTCGCTAAGCCTTTTCGCAAATGTTTTGTTGTGAAGTACACTTGTCGGTACGAGAGCCACATGGTCTGCATTCTGGGAGAGCGAGGCCTACCGCCCGCGGAGCATTGGCAAGCCTGAAAGGAGTGAGTACGGAAGCCTCGTGGGTGGTCCAAAAGTCTTATGTAAATAGCTTCTTCTATCTCTTTGACTTCGGAAGTCGCGGCTCGGGCCACGGGTGCCGCTACAGGCTGACTGGTATTGTGGCCTGGCACCGAGCGCTCCGACACCATCTGGGACGGTGGGCGCCATCAACTCAGATGCTGTGTGCACCGAGCGGGGTAGGACCACCTCACAGAGCTAACATCTCGCAGCTGCCTGTTCTTGTGCCCATTTTGGTTTTTTCTTTTTTTTTTGGGGTGCCAGTTGTTGTCAAGGTAGGGACGCATTAGGCCTAAGGCTTTACGAAGCCACCTGTCGCACGTGGAGGGACACAACCTGGTGGACCGTGGTGTTGAGATGTTGCACTTTGCTTCCCTCATTCAGTTAGCCTCGGACAAATAGAAATTACTCGTTCGACTCAAGAAAGCAAGCTTTGGTCACGTGAGCTTACATCTTAAATGCCGCCCGAAATATTGCTAGCCGAATTGAACATCGTACCACGTGGGCGATGCTTATGCCAAATTCCTCTCCCTTGCACTACTTTAGTGTTTGTTGAGTGCGTTGAGTGTACGTAGCGTGAGCGGAGTCACCCCTGGTTTGCTGTCACCTGCACATCGTCAGTGCTGCTGCCCCGGACTACAATCAAGCTACCCCAGGGGATGGACATGCCTGTGGCCAGTTCGGCGCAGCGACTTCGGCGGCCGCCTATGTCCGGCTTGCAACCCTCAGCGGCTGGGAAAAGAGCCGGCAGTCACCAACGGCTACTGCGGCTCTCGCCAGCAGGGCGCGTCGGCGCGAGCGACGCTTGCTCGTGCTGACTTCTGCATCGCCGTTTCTGGAGTCCTGGGCTGGAGTCGTACCGTCAAATTTGCAGAGGTGGTGCTGTGACCAACGGACGCCAGCAGTGAACCCCAGATAAAATGTCGGCTCGCATGTTGTGGATAATGTGTGGACCATTCCACGGCGCGGCCACTGTCGCATGTACTAACTTTTGTTCGCGACGCGCGCTTTGATAGACCGTGTGACTTGTTTCACCGGAATATGTGTAGTGATTTAAGGTTGATGTGGGGATGCGTGACTTTCCCGCGTCCCCTGATGTTGTTTTCCCCACATAGCTCGCGTTTCCTGTAGTCTGGCTTCTCCGCGTGGCTAAGCGTCGGCAGCGATCGTAATGGTTGCAGCGCATTGTGAGAGATGGTGCGAGGGTTGCGATGCTAACGCCACCAAACGGCGGGGTGACTTGGGAGAAAAAGGTCGAAGGCGAAGCGCCTTTTCGGGTTGGGATCGGTGAGCCATGCGGACGTCCTACGCGTGCGCCGATCCACGCTTCGCAAGACCGTCTCGCGTGGCTAGGGCACCGGTATGGACGAACACGGATCGTTCGAACGCACCACCGTTCACGTGACCGTACACGTGAACGACTAGGTGATGGTGTCATAGCGTGGGACGAACATATTCGCTCACTATCCGGTCGCGGTGAGTCGGACTTCCTTGATTTGTCGCACGCCCATGTGAATGTTCTATGCGTACTAATTCGGCTAGCATGTATTAGTGTATGAAAGGTGCTATAAATGCCCTTTTGATTGTTTGCACTACTGTTGTCACCTTCTTCTTGGGAGCCGGAGAGTTGCGTACATGCGCCACTCTCGATGGAGGAGAGACACGACTGGCAGCACAGCAAACGAGGATTTAATAAGTAGAAGGACGATAAAAGCATGCGGCACACTAAACTAAAATTATAATTCAACAAAAGTCTTCACCCGAACTCAAACAACAAACTCAGATTAACTACAAACTACTTAAACAGAACTATCTCAGTTTCGGTGCCTAACTCCGCCTTAAAGTTTCTCAGTCAGTCCTAACGCTGACTCGTCAGAGTCTGGCCACCCTGGATTCGGCCTAACTGCGTCGTAATCAGGGAAGTGCGGATTCTTACGTCGGTTTGAAGTCCTTGTAGAGTCCACGTCGATCTCGTTCACGTGTCACTGCATAATGAAGTGTTCCTCGCCCTCCGACGATCTGCGTGTCGGCCCGGTGCCCTGGTGATATCGGTTGAACGGGCTTGGCTGAGGAAGAGGAATTCTCGAGAAGAAGACCGGAACCACCGTGAGCAGCAGTGGCCCGTCCCAGGAGCTTCGTCCGGACGTCTCCGAGGACTACAGCTACACCTGGGCCTTGCCAGTCTTCACGACTTCGTGGCTGGGTCCTCCGCTCTCCCGTCGTCAGAGCATGGCTGACGAGGCGACCTTCCAGCTCAAGAGCCACGTCGATAATACTCGAACCGTGCTGTTTCTTCCACGATCACAGCTCGGTTCACGCTCCGCGAACTTCGTCCTCTTTTTCGTATACCGCTGGCGACCTCTTACATGTGACAACTGTGTTGTCGTTCCTTTGTCCCAAGAGCACGTGTGAGAGCCCACAATCTATGGCAGCCACGACGTGAAGCATAGCCTCCGAGATGTGTAACGGCCGTCCGTGCCTTCTGGCTGCCTCTTCGGGAGCGCCGAATAATTCGAACATATCAAATCCTTCAATTTGAATTCAAGCAAATAACGAATGTAGAATTATTCGATCGAATATTCGACAACACCGAATATTCGCACATCCCTAGTTCCGGCATAAGAAACATTCACATGGAATTTCCGCTGATGACTATGGCGATGCGGACCATGCGGACTCCACCGCTTCGTTTCGGTTGGATGTAGCGCCATTTTTGCTCTTTTGCGTTGCACATTTTCGGTGCTCCTCACTTGCCGAGCTCTGAAAGTTGTGCGAATTAACCGATGTGCGGCCAAATACGTCCGAATTAACGAGAGTTTGATTGCATTGAATAACCCATATGCCTGCTGGGATCAGAGGATGAGTCCAAATTATCAGATTTTCTGAATTAACGGGGGTCTAATTAACGAGGTTTTACTGTATAAACACTATTCGTTACAAGTCGAACCTCAATATAACGAAGTTGTATTTGCAGCGAAGAACTTCGTTAAATCGCGAATTTCGTTAATTCGAGGTTTTCAAGTTTCAGCGGTAAAAAATTCCCAGAGCATTCCTGGTGGTTATTATCTTGTTAGTAAGCACTTATAAACAAATCTCAAGAAGGTTGGGTCATAATAGCGAGGTTGTGTGCGCCAGCGCATGCGGTGCAGATCGTGCCGAGAGCAATGCATCTACGTGGCTCACGGCGTTCAAGATTTGCTTGCTTAGTGTCGCTTGGCACTGTAAACCGCACTTTGTGCCTGTAGCCGGCGCCTACAAATTCAAAACAAAAGTGTAAAAAGATACAGGTATTCGTCCTGAGCGAACAAAAAGAATAAAAGTCAGAACTACATGAAGTAAGGTTTCTAGTTTTATCGGTGTCGTGCGCATTCAGGCAAACATTAACAGATCTCATTTGATGACCACAATCTCGCTGTCGCAATGCGAGCGAACACTTCGCACTGTGTGTCGTAAACTTGGGATTACGCAGCTACCAACACCAGACGCGCGGGAACCCAATGGGTACCAAGGCACGAACAGTTTCGGCTCGGCATTTGCACCTGCCACAGAGAGATTGCCTCGCAAGATACGGCGCGTGGCCTATGCATGGTCGTGCGCGAGCAGAGAAGGCAGATGAGCGCGCCTTTCTGCCCCCTCCCCTAGCGCGCACTTGATCACGTTACCGCGCGTTCATTCTCTTCCCATCCCCCTTGTGCAGAAGGAATCATCAGCTCTCGTGTTTCTCCGAGCGCTGCGAGCTTCTGCGTGCCCTGCCTACGCAATTTACCAATGCGACAAATGATGCAGCGGCGTTACCTCCCTACCGCGTCCTGGCGCACGCACGCTTTGACGGCGTTTTTGCTGCTGAAACTTTTCATGCGGAAGAACGCTTAAAATAACTTTGGCCTTGGCCGACATTTTTGTAGTTTATTGCTAAATTTACTAGCCATAAAGGCACCAAGTGCATGCTTGAAATGGCCGAAAACTTTGCTAATTTGAAACCGTCTCACGAAACTACTTCATTAAACCACGAAAAAGGATACACTGTTTTCAATGTAACTAAGATCGGGAAACTAAAATAATTTGTTACATCTCGAATTTTGTTAGACTGAGGTTCCTTATATCGAGGTTTGACTCGATTCAGGTTCTAAATACATGGCGTTCTATAGAAGAGAAGTTATAAAAAGGTTAAATACTTCGTTATGCTGAAGTTTGTTTTATCAAGGTTTAACTGTAACATTCGTGTCGATGTTCGCTGCTGTACCATTCTTTGTTAGTTCTCCATGGTACACACTCCTGCTGTAGCCCTTGTAAGGCTGCAGTATGTGAAGTAAGTAGTACATAAAAATGAATGAATGCTGTTCCTCATAATTGAGTGCACCCATGCTGATTCTGCAGGACTCCACTGGTGATCCATGTGGAAGAGCAGCGACTGCGAGCTGTGTGCCGTGACGGCCGTGTCATCCAGCTCTCGTATGAACCTCAGGAGCTGCGCTTCCTCCTCATGGCACAGGTCAGTGTGGGTCATTTCACTTAATTTCATTTATTTACTTTTAGTGCCTTTCAGGCATTCCAGAAGAGAGTGGGTGAAATAAATTCAGATACAAAATCAAAAGCACAGACATCGTGGGAATTTTTTTACTCCTTAGGGATCACAAACGACCATGCACCATAACAGCATGTGGCCAAACACAAATGGCTGCGGTGACTGCGATGGCCACGGCTGCCAGCAGATCGGCTTGTGAGAGCGCTGGTACGAGGCTGCAAGATAATCAAAATGGTGGCAGTGGTGGCATTGATTAATGCTGTTTCAGACTTGTGGTTACTGCAAAAAGTCCAAAAACTGAGGCAGCGAAAGGTATCAGCATCCAAAATTTTGAATGTCAATATTAGCTCTATGGGAGGGGTACGATGTGGCGGTGCCTGGAAGGTGTCCAAATTGTCTGGCATGTATGAAAAATTGGTAGTTGACTGCATATTGTAGAGTGATAACAGTTTGTTAAAAGTTATACGGCAACAACTGGAGTGTGACAATAAAAGAAAATAAATAACAAACTTATGCTTTGTCTGCTTAATTTGAGTGCAGGCATTATTACACTGTTTCACTTCATCAATTGTATTCACATTCACTTCTGAAAAATCACAGGGAGAGGTTTATTGTTTCTCAAAGAAATTAAGGGCACAGTTTCTATTTTTCTTTAAATTTTGCACATTGCCAGTATGTCAGTTAAAGGTAACAGATTTTGTTGCCAATTATATGGACACTCCAGGTGCATTTCTGCCATGGCCGTCAGCATCGTCATCGCCGTGATGCTCCAAATAAAGTCCAAGAACAATAACATTGTTGCCGTGCGCCCTATGCTGTTTGTGCGAGTGAAAGCGTGCGAGGGTGAGTCAGCAATGGTGGCTCAAACTTGCCCGCGCAAGCGAGGAAAGCGAGCAGGAAGCACGGCGTCTTCCGTCGTGTGCAAGGCACCTGGGGGGAAAGGGAAGGAGGGGGGTTCTACTTCGGTGGCAGCTGCGGATGGGGCGGCTGTGCCGCCATTATCTTGAAAGCGATCTGCGATGGAGACAGAGTCTGCCGAGTACTGATAGCTTCGTGTACGCTGTGTTCTCGCCGCTTTATTCGCGTTGAAGCGTGAGGCAGCTCGAAGGTTAATTCGCTCGCTGCTGTTGCCGTGCTTCCTCACTGCAGCGTTTTGACAGTGTGCGCGGTCATGAGGGAGATGTGCACATGTTTGCTTGTGGTGGTGGTGAAAAGCATTTATTGGGCTATATATACAGAGAGGTGCTTGGCGAAAGGCCTCTAGTGGGTCGCGCCCCTTGCAATACTAGGCGAAGTCCCCTCATTCCGGGAACCCGTTGATCTTGACCGCTGCGCAGGTCCGCTGAACTAGGGCATGTAGGACCGATAGTTCCTGCCAGCCGAGCAGGGCCGCCTCCTAGTCCTCTCGGGTAGGGGAAAGGGTGATGGGGGGAGAGAAGGATTTTGCCTGCATGCTCAAACCATGCAATCATACACGAGGAAAGACAAGTGGACGGCCTCTCATTCAAAGCACCCAGCTTAATGCATGCGGAGGAGGTGGCGATCGCCATCGCAGCCTCCCATCCCGACTCTAAATTCATCCTCACAGACTCCCGCGAAGCCTGTTGTAACTTTTAATTCGGATGGATCACTCGTCTCGCTCATTCTGTGGGGAGGTGTCGGCCACCTCCTAACAGAATGAGCAGCAGCCGTCAAAAGAAGGATCAAAGTGCTTGAGAACCACCGGGCACAGCAGGGTGTTTTTGAAGAGCCTAAGGAGTGTTAGTAGTTCGCCAGCTTTACTCAGTCCCTTCATAGGAACCGGGTAACACCGGTGTTCGGCACGATAGTGCTCAGTAATCTCTTTAAAAGAAAGGAGAGCTGTGGTCTGGGTCAAGGTCGTCCCATGTGATGCCTGGATGCCCGGTAAGTGAGTGCGCGGGCTGCCTCATGGGCGGCTTCATTACCTGGCATGCCTTGGTGGCCGGGGACCCATATGATTGAGCGATGGGTTGGATCGCAGTCGAGAATACTGCTGCGAAGAATTTTGTCAGCGAGAGGAGTGATCCATCCGAATTAAAAGTTACAACAGGCTCCATGGGAGTCTCTGAGGATAAATTTAGAGTCGGGACAGTAGGCTGCGATGGCGATCGCCACCTCCTCCGCATGCGTTGAGCTGGGTGCTTTGAACGAGAGGCCGTCCACTGGTCTTTCCTCGTGTATGATGGCAGCTGTGTACCATCCCCCCCTGGAGTGGTTGGGGCCTGCAATATCGACGTAGAAGACGTGTTTCTTAGATCCATAGTGGCAGTGCAGGGCATGCGCCTGTGCCTGGTGCTGGTCATTATGGTCCTCCTTCTTCACCTTTGTTGGAAGGGGTTGAACATAGAGGGTGCGTCTCCACAGTTCAGGCACTCAAACCCCTTCTATCGTATGGTGGTCATGTTTAATATATAACCGGTCGAAAAGGCGGCTACCGGACGTGCTCTGGGTGAGACGTGTGTATTGGTTAACGAGATGCGCCTCGCGAAGTTCCCAATAGGTGTTCACCACGCCCAACGCGTGAAGACGCGCGTTGGAAGTAGAGATTGGGAGGTCGAAGGCTCTCTTGAGCATTTTGCGAAGTACAACCTCCAAGCAATCTTCGTCATGTTTCCATAAGCATAGGTATGGAGTTTAGTACAGTACTCTACTAGTTACGAAGGCATGTGCGAGCTGCACCGCATCCTTACTCCGCAACCCTCCTCGCTTGTTGGAAACGTGGCGAACCATCCGGCCCATCTGGTCGCCGACATTGCGGAGTTTGGCAAGAGTTGTGTCTGCCTTGCGATGTTGATTAATGAAGAGACCGAGTATTCGAATCTCCTCCACTTCTCGGATGGGTCACTGGCGAGAGAAAGCTGAACTGAGATTTTGCATTTCGGGGAAGGTCGAATATGTGCAAATTGAGACTTGGACAGGGAGCGTTGGAGGCCGCAGTACGTGGCATAGTTCTACTATGCTCGCCGCTGCTTGCCGGCATTCCTCCATCTCTCCTATGTTTCCCGTAGTGGCCTAGATGGTGATGTCGGCGTACAGCGCTTGCTGAACACCATCAACACCCACCAGCTGTGCCAGGAGGTGTGTCATGGCAATGTTAAAGAGAAGCGGGGACAACACAGCCCCTTGTGGTGTTGTCCCCATGTTCCCATCCCAAACGGGTCGTACTCAGTCTCTTGTCTGTGTATATAGGCCAAGTGGTCCATTAAGAAGTATTTGATATAGTTGAATGTACAAGCGCCGCAGTTGGTCTCAGTCAGATGCTTTAGTATGACGGCGTGCTTAACATTATCAAAGGCACCCTTGAGATCGAGTGCCAGGACTATCTTGTCATTGTGTTGGTGTTCTGTGGGTTCGAGGATCTCGTGATGAAGCTGTAAAAGGACGTCTTGTGCCGACTTATGAGGTCGGAAGCTGAACATGGTGTAGGTGAAGGTGTTCTTGCTCTCGAGATATTCCGAGAGGCGGTCACGAAACATCGTTTCCACAAGTTTCCCTACACGTGAAGTGAGGGAGATGGGCCGAAGGTTGTCTATGTTACGGATTTCCCCGCTTTCGGGATAAAGGTTACCAATGATGTCTTCCAACCGGCTGGCAACGAAGTGCCCCCGTCCAAATGGCGTTGATGTATCCGAGTAGGGTTTTGTACGCCCGATCTGGAAGGTTTGCCAATAGTTTGACTGTTACCTTATCCCTCCCGGGCGCCGCCCCTCTGCTCATTTGTGCAAAAGCCGTGCGAAGGTCGTGAAGCTGGAAAGGCTTATCCATTTCCGGATTATCACAGCCTGCATACAAATAATCCATCCCTCGCGGGTAGTGCGCGATTGAGGTGTTTCTGGGTTTCCAATCGTGTTTGTGTAGGGTCTATGAGACTCCTGAAGAGCCGCCAAGTGTTGCGGCTCGACATCTGTCTTGCTGCGCTGTTACAATTATCTACCCAGTTAGTGTCAGCGAGCTGGGCAGTGTACTCGGCTGCTTGCTGAGTAAGGTCAGAGATACGAGCGCGGAGTTTACGATTGTGTTTCTGTCGCCGCCATCATTTGGATAGGCTGCGGCGAGCTTCCCAGAGGTGCATCAGGTGGTTATCCACGTGCGGTGCACATTCTGTAAGCTGTATCTGCTTTTCGTGTGAGTGCGTGTGCCTAATTGGAGTAGTCTTGTTCCAAGAAAAAAGTTACTGGGAGGGCCTGGCGGAAAGCATTCTAGTCGGGAAGTTTGGCTTGCGCAAGGGTGCGAGTGCAAATGTTCAGTATGCAGTGGTCGCTACCGAGGGTGTCCTCAGTGTTGATGCAATCTGCGTGTCGGATGAGTTTCGTGAGGGTAAAGTCGGGGCAGGGGTCCCGAGTGACGGAATTCCCTACACGTGTTGGGTTGACTGGGTCAGTTAGAAGAGTGATGCCCCGCGTAGATATAAGTCCCGCCAACTTACGACCACGTGGCTCTTCTTTGCGATAGCCCCACATGGGAGAGAGGGCATTAAAATCGCCCACTATCATCAGGGGATCGTGACCCGCGATCCTTAGCACTGCGGTAAAGATGTTAGAGAAATTGACGTTTATGGAGGGCAGTATATATTAAGTATGTGTACGGGGCTATCTGTCGCCACAGAGGGAGGACAGACACCATCAGGAACGAATATTCCAGATTTAGGTCGAAATCAATCTCTTGTGCTGTGTAGCCTTTATTGACTAAGAGACAGGTGGACGGGTCTCGCTGAAAAGCGTTATAGCCCGGGAGCTTAACTGCAGCCCCGGTTTCTTGCAGCACAAGGACTGTGGTGGGGTGTTCGAGATTGTCAATGTACGCCCTTAAGTGGGTGCGTTTCGTCCAGTCTTTGAAACCCGGACAGTTCCACTGTACAAGGAGAGAGCTTTGCAGGGGGCGCCGCCCTCTAGGAGTTTGGTTGGGAGGGGACGCAGCCATGTTGATTTTAAGGGAGATTGCCTTGGAGAGCTGGCCCAGGTTCCATCACCTGCAGCGAAAGCAATTGCGGCTCCCCTGAGAGTTCGGTTAGATCGATGGGTCGGGTGAATTTTGATGGGCGGTTCGCGTCTTTAAGGGGCCCCGTTAGGCGGAAAAGCCGGGGGTTTGACTCTTGCCACGTCTTAATGTTGGCCGTAACCATCGCTGTGAGTGCCTTGAGAAGGCTGTCTTGGATTTGGTCAAAATTTTACATCTGAGTCATTAATTCGGCAAGGGCATTTTTGAGGGCGGTGAAACGCACGAAAGAGCTAGAGGGTGTCGGGTCCGCCGACACCGCTTCATCGGTTTCGGAGCTACCTTTGCAAGGGGTGGGGAGGACCGAGCCGTTTCTAGCGCAGGAATGTTGGCGTTAAGTTGAGCATTTTGTGCCCGGAGAGTCTCGAGCTCACAGCGGAGGTTCGCAACGTCAGAATTAAGAGGGGGAGGAGGTAGGGGAGGCGGAGGAGGCCCGTCTGGGCTGCCTACCTTGGGCTGAGACATATTCTTTGGTGTGCCAGATAGAGGGCCCTCGAGAGCCGGGAAATCCCCTCCCCGTCTTGGAATGTAGGGGCGTCTGGATCCTGTGACGCTTTCGGGTTAGTTGACCGAGGAGACATGGGGGCATGTCCAGGCAAGGTGCCCGCCGGTGCCGCTAGTCCGGTTGTGCCTTTCGTCATCTTGTTGCTAGGCGTAGGAACTTTTGGAGTGGTTACAGGACCCGAGGGCACTGCAGGCCGAGGTTGGGTTCGTTGACCGGTTGGGTTTCCCGATTGTTGCGGCCGTCAGAACTTGGCTTTGCAGTCTTGCGAGCCCGTAAGATGACCGCCACCGCACACGATGCAGGAAGGAGTGCACTCGTGGGGCACCATGTTGCCGTCTTCGAGGACTACGACCATTTCGCCGCAGTGTCCGCAGCAATTGTCTTGAGGATTCTGGCATAAGTCCGGACGGTGACCGATGGTGCCCCATCGGAAACCCGCGGGAATAGTCCCCTTATATTCGCGCACCAGTCACCACACTGTTAAAGTGCACATAACGCAGTACTCTGTATCCCACGAAGGTGAGCAAGGGCAATCGTCGACTTCCCCAGCTTGCGGATGAAGGCTATCTCTCCTCCGGGGCACTGGACTTTAGATTTCAGGGTGGTAGAAGTTTCCTGCTGAAGGACCGTAATAATCCCCCTGCAGGCTTCACCATTGACTTCGGCGTGTCTGACCACCGGGATGGGGCCTTTGGAAACATTGAGTGTAAATTCACGAGCGAGCGCGTTTGCCGCATTGACGTCTTGAGTGGTGGCAATGACGATATTCTGGTCCCAGATGGGCCAGACACTAAGAATGTCCACCGAAGAGGGATTTACATAGGCGGAGAGCGAAGCACCAAGCTCACCGTTCTGCAGGGCCATCTTCAGAGAGATCGTCACTCTGGGCTTGATGACGATCATGAAATCTTCTTTGCGGAGTCGAGGCATAGCGGTAGGCCGCCATTTCTTTGATCCCGCTGCTTGCGAGAGCTGAGGGTTGGACCTTGCAGTATTCGGAGGCACAGATACACCGGCACTCACAGAGAGTTTGTTGACCACCGAGGTGTTCGGGCATTGCTGGCGTTTACGAAGTGCCACCAAGGAGAAAAGGCCTTCATCCACTATATACTCCATCGGAGTGGAAGTTTCAAGCGAAGAAGGGGCTTCTGCGACGATTTCTGACCATGCCATCATCTCGGGATCGTACCCACGCCAAGCAGAGGCCGCCATAGCGGCCGCGGAGAACGATGGCGACCGACTCCGGGGCGTTAGGCCCAGCTGAGTGAAGTGGTGAAGGCAAAAATGGGCCTAAAAGCCCCAAAAATTGGCCCACCTGGTCCAGAGTGGTATCTTTGGGCGCCGGGTGATGTTCTCCATCTAGTAGAGGCAAAATTTCACGGGGTCCCTTGGAATTTTTGGTAAACCGGACGAAAATTGCCGGAGCCGATGTGAGGCACGTTCGCTCGCTCCGCACTCGCAGCGTTACTGCCTTGCTTGTGCACACGTGACTCATGCTTGTTAATTTAATTAGTAAGGAAATGTTTACCTGTTTATACGGCCGATAAAACTACTATCCTTACTTCATTTAGCTGTCTACTAATTCGCTTTCGCATTTCAGGCGAAACTGCATCTCTTTATTGCGATAGCAATTACATGGACACTCCAAGCACATTCCTGCTGTCGTCATCGCCGTGAGGTTCCGTATAAATTCCAACGGTTTGATAAACTCATCGCTGCGTGCCGTATGCTGTATGTACAAGTAAAAGCACGAGAGGGACGCGCACTTTCACAGAGAGTGAACGCACAGCGGAAAGCGAACACGACCTCTCCGGTCGTGCGAAAGGCCTTGGGGGGATGGGAGGGAGGAGAGCTGCGGCAGTAAATGCGTATCTTGCGACCTGGCGCAAGGGTAACTGGTGACTCAATCGCCCATGCGAAAGGAGGAAAGCGAAAAGGCAGTGTGGGAGGGAGGGTGTACGGCTTCTGCTCTGCCAGGAATTGTGTACTTGTACTTTGCGCGGCTGAGGGCTGTCACACGCACCATATCTTGAAAGCGATCTCCACGTGGCTCTGACCTTTGTATGCGCTGTGCTTTCTCCGCTCAGTTTCCGTTGAAGCGATAGACCACACGAACCTTTGGTCACTGCTTCTGCCGTGCTTGCTCACGCCAGCGTTTTGATAGTGCTTGTCTGCGGTCATCGAGTGTGAGCTATTCATGTTTGCTTGAGCGCGCTGACACTGTGCTTGTTAATTCAGTTAGTAAGCGAATGTGTCCTTGAAGCGATAGACCACGCGAACCTTTGGTCACCGCTTCTGCCGTGCTTGCTCACGCCAGCGTTTTGATAGTGCTTGTCTGCGGTCATCGAGTGTGAGCTATTCATGTTTGCTTGAGCGCGCTGACACCGTGCTTGTTAATTCAGTTAGTAAGCGAATGTGTCCAAGTTTATGCAGCCCATAAAACTTCTATCCTTACTCCGTATACTCTACTAGTAAATTTGCTATCACCATTGATGGTTCGCCTTTCGCTCGAAACTGCAACTTTTTAAGTACTTCTCTTGTTTTTGAGCAACTTTACCACTGGAAAATTTATTTGGACATACTGGGTTGAGTTGTTCGTATCTTTATAACTCTTCCTTTGACAATGAGCAGTCAAATCCATGTGACAAAAAACTGTCGATATCCATAACATCCTGCCAAGCTGGTGCGGGGACATCAGGTTGGTATCACCTTCGTTTGTGCATCAGTTTCTGGCCTAGCAAGCCACGTCACACAGTGGCTGCTCTGCTATGCCAGAATTTGCTAGTACAGCTTCACAGTTTTTGATGAAGCAGCGTACTTGGAAAAAAAAAAAGGACGTTCACACAAACGTTAATGATGTGGACATACTCAGCGCCTTTGTATATCTTCATCATTCATGTTTGTGCAAATGTCTTTTGCTGCTTCACGAACATCATAGATCACGAATTAGCCCTGTTAAGTAAAGCTTAACAGTATTCCTCGTTTATGTAAGGTCAAGCTGCTTTGATGTACTTATTTCACTCTTGAATGCTGTAAACGCCACTATGAAGATTGTTAGCTTGAAGAACCATATGGTAGCAGGCAGTACAGAAATTGAAACGTGACAGGCGTAGGCTACAACTTAAGCCATAGGAAGAAGTACAACATTTCAATAAAACCAGCCTTAACTATACAAACAACGTATAGTAGTTTCATGAAGCTTCAATTGCAATCTTGTACAAAGCTCCCATATTTGAGTTGAAACATCTTGTCTTTTTGTGTTTGTGGACCCCGTTAATTTTAACCGTTGACTATGATAAATCCTAAGCGGGCAAGTTTTTGTCAAAACCTCGGCTTCAAAGAACATATTGAACAAGCTAGTGAATCTAAACAATCGTCGAACAAGGGACGTGGGGAGCCAGTGTGGTTTCAACAAGTGGACTTGCATTTGTCAGATCAGTATAAGTCCCCTTGGGTTGAATGACATACTTTCTGGACCGTTGTATAAGTACCACCTCTCACTTTTCACAAGCTTTGAAGAAAATATTGGCGACATTGGTTTCGTATCCAATTGAACCGCGCAGGCAATTTTCACCGTTAATTTGACCCTGATGTTACCAACGAAATTGATCGAATTATTCGGTGGGTTGAATAACACGACGTAAAAAAAACTAAAAAATAAATTGCGAAAATAAACTGCTGATTTATTTGGCAGTATTTGCCCGATTCTGGCACGCCCTTTAATCAAACGCGCGCCCTTTTCTTTATGTGTCCAAAGTAGAAAACTAACACAGAAATGGCACTAAGCCTCCCAAACAAAATAGAAATATAATGTGCCCCAGATTTTTGGGCAAGAATCGTAGGCAAGGGCCTAATATGTATTGCATAATGGTGGCCGGCTTCCTCAAGTCAGCTTTGCCGCAGTACATATCTGTTATGTGGTAAAGCATACGAACGCCTTGAAGGCGATATTGGTTTCGTATCCAACTGCACCGCGCAGGCAATTTTCGCCCAGTTCTCCTGAAAAAAAATATGTGCGTATTAGAATCAGGTAAATATCGTAATCACACATTTTGAGCTACTGTTATTGCTTGAAAAATCTTCTAGGGCAGGCTGAAAATAGCCGTTTTCGGTGGGAGGTGACATGTTTGACACATTCACTGTCCCCTGAGCCCCAGTGAGACAGACGCTGTCACTAAAGATGGTGGTATTGGGGTCAACACCACTGGGGTCAAGTGCACACTGAATGGTTGAGTTCAGGTTACCCGGTAAAGGCCAATTTTAGGCTCGAAATAACGGAACTTTGGGGCCGTAAGAAAGCATGAGCGCCAGTCGAGACTTTCGGTCGGGATCTAATTTACCAAAAAATTGAATTAACTGGACTCAAATTTTCATTACATTTTTTTTGCAATTTATTTAATTTATTTTTACCTTCAGGGCCTTTCAGCATTATAGAGGAGGCGGGCATGTCAGCCACAAACATACACAAATGTCCATAAATATAAATACGGCACAAAGCAGTTTTAGTATAAAATTGCAGTGCAAGATACAGAAAAACAATTATAATACAAATGTGCTGCAACGTTATTTGTGATATTACTGCAATAACACAATAATATAAACATAATAGTAATAGAAGTGTAACACTAATAATTCTAGCAATAATACAAGTGTAAGGTTACCTTAAGTTAATCAGATGCAATGAGGTTAGTGTTAAAAATGGCATTTATCTGTGATACTCGCAATACTATGTGGCAACTGGTTCCACTGTTTGCAAGTTTTAGAATTTAAAAGAAAAGTTGCAATTTTGCAGTGAGAAACAAAAAGCATGATCAAGTTTAAGAGAGCTGACATTTCGGCACGTTGGTTAAGCTTCATCTTATGTGCAGCGCAAAACTCAAGGACGGAAACAGAGACATGACGGGCGCTGACTCGCAACTGAGAAATTTATTGAAATGAACACAAATTTTATACGTGATCACATCGCGTGGACTCCAAGAATGTTACACAAGAACCATCGTGGTGCTGCAATTGGAAACATGCTCATACATCCCACATAATGATGTTGCGCGCATACTGTAGTTTGCTTAATGTTGCACGCATAATGTTGTGCGCCTAATGTTGACATCTGGGCCTTATGAGCATGCTCCTCATTACAGCACCACGCTTGTTCTTGCATAACATTCTTGGAGTGCACGCGACATGATCTTGTATTAAATATGTGTTCATTTCAATAAACTTCTCAGTTGCGAGTCCGCGCGTTTCCTGTCATCTTCATTTCCGTCCTTGTGTACTGTACAAAGCGACGTGATATGAATTACGGTGGAGCTACAATAAAAGAGCGAAGGTTTCAGTTGTGGTCATATACTGTATGGATCAGAGTGAGACCTGATTTCTTGCTGTGGTTAATTAGCAACAGGAAGGTAAGAGAGGACTTCATGCTCATTAAATTTGCTGTACAGTTGTATGATGAATAAATTTAACTGAGTGATCGTATACAGCTTCAAGCTGATTGACAAGACTCATATTACTAGGCGCCCATACAGATGAGGCATATTCCAAATGTGGCCGGATATTGCTTGTGTAAAATAGTTCTTTTAATGCCACAGGAGCAAGGTAAATATTTCTTTGAATATAGCCAAGACTGTGATTAGCTTTTGCGATGACTGATTGTACGTGTAACTTCCGCTTTAAATCAGAGGTTATGTGTATTCCTAGATATTTATGTGATGATACTCTATCAAAAACCATGTTGCCCAGTAAGTAGTGTACGGTTCTTGGTGCATCACGGGAGATGCGCATTGATTTACACATGGACTCGTTTAATTACATGTTTAACACTAGTTAAAAATGTTATTAAGATCAGTCTGAAGGTAAACAATGTCATTATGGGTTGTTATTTTGCAGTAAATGACACAATCATCCCAATAAAGACCTACTATGGAAGAAATAATTTGTGGGAAGGTCAGTCGCACCATTGTATAAGTTGCAACCCCCTTAAGACTGAAAAAGTTTTTTTTTAAATATATTTAAGTCACACCGGTGTATAAGACGCACCTGCTCATTCGGTGACCGATTGAAAAAAATTGCAGTGATGTTTCACTTCGTGAATGCTGGTCACGCGCAAGAGTATGGGTGCCATTCCTATATAATTGGGACAGCAATGATATGGACACTCCAGGCGCATTTCTGCCGTCGTGGTTGCCGCGGTGTTCCGTATGCTGTATGTGCTAGTCAAAGCGCGTGACGGTGAGCCAAATACTCAACAAGGATGGTCTACTCGTGGTCGGCCTACCGCGACTTACGTTGCTGCTCCGTCCTTCTCGCACGGTGCTCGGCAACTCAATGACGAGAAGAGCCCGGTACCTCCATAGCGCGCACACAACCCATAGCAACTGCCAGAGGAGGTCAACCGAGCACGCTTCGCGTGCCATGGCATCCAATCCGATTTTGACAGCAGTTTTTCCAGAAAAAAATGTACATAAGTCTATAATTAAAAACGCACCGTCAAAAAAATCAGAAAAAAATGCGGCTTATACACTGGAAAGTACGGTAATATAAATTATAAATAGTAAAGGGCCTAGAACTGAACCTTGTGGGGCACCTGAGAGCACAGGTGTTGCAGGAGACTCAAAACCATTAGCGGACACAAGCTGAGTGCACCAGGATTAATCTTAAGGACGCCTAATTTTTAATGTAGAAGAGAGTGAGTCACTTTACCAAAGGTGTGGCAGAAACAGGAAAGATGCAATCAGTTAATGATACGGAATCAAGAGAGATGTCAAGATTGGTAGAGAGGGCTAATAATAACTTGAGTTTCACACTAAAAGAACCAGCGGAAACAATGCTGTGCGGGTGTGAAAAAATTGGTATCTAGAGAAGGGGGTGACCAGGAGAAAATATATGATATTCTTCATGATTTCACATGGTATAGACATGAGAGATACGAGGTGATAATGATTTGGATCAGAAGATGAGGTGAACTTATGAACAGGAGTCACTTTGCCTATCAGCCAGTCTTCAGGAAGCAAGCTGTAAAGGAGTAATTGTGAGAATACGCACTTTGATATAATAAAAGAGTAGTACTTGGTGTTTATAAGAAACTTCGCATTAATGCCATCACTACCATGCGACGACAAATCTTTTGTTTGTTAATAATCAACTGAATTCCTGGAGCACATCAAAGGGAACCTCGATTATACGTCCCCGTTCATGCGACGACCCAAATTTTACGACGAATTGGTTTGGTGCTGGCAAAACCCCCATGAAAATAATGTATTAAAGACCTCGATTATACGACTCAATTTTATGCCGACCCCGCCTCGTACAATTCCCTGTTACCATCCAAAAAAAAGAAAGCCCTAAGAACACGCAGGCTGGCACATGAGCACATTGCAGCCGGCTAATAACGGGTGCGAATTACCATATTTACCCGAATGTCATGCGAGGGGCGACTTTCCAGTCACGCAAAACAAAAGTAAAATAAAACTGTGAATGAAACGCGAGATGAATGGAAAAAGAAATGGTACCTTTATTCAAGGAATCAAAATTCGGAAACTAGTTCTGTTCACTATCATTGTCGTCTGAAGAGGAAAGGAGACGGAGCTTTCTTTGGGTTGTATTATCGGGCGATCACTTTCGTAGATAGTTCCACTTCCGTGAAATTTCACGTGACTTGACACAGAAAGCGTCCCCGACAAGTGTTTCTGGTGCCTTCCTAAGCTCGCTATCAGCACCAAGAGAGCTGCCGGCAGTATACTTCCGAGGGGTTCGGTGCCAGGACAAGCCAAGTCTCAGGAAAGCGAAACTATCTCCAAAAGTGATCACCCGGAAATCAAGTCATCTTCCGTGCCGCCGAGCTTGTTTGAGATTCAAGTACTTCTGAAAAGACCGCACAACCATTTCATTTGGGGTGAGTACCGCGCCACTTCAAGTTCTACAGAGCCTTTCCTACTGGCCTCTCATTTAAAGCAGGCCTGCCGCTGGTCCCACGATCCACAAATCGCCGACTCGTTGACATCAAGACACCGGGGCACGGCGTACTTTCACAGCTCCTCGGCCATCAAAATTGCTCGTCTCTCAAAGCGGGCGTTAACCAGTTGAACTGCGAAGCAGCGCATTCGGTCTAAGATTGATCCTGGTGTACTCAGCTTGTGTCCGCTAATGGTTTTGAGTCTCCTGCAACACCTGTGCTCTCAGGTGCCCCACAAGGTTCAGTTCTAGGCCCTTTACTATTTATAATTTATATTGCCATACTTTCCAGTGTATAAGCCGCATTTTTTTCTGAACATTTTTTTGTAGTTCAGCTCCGTAGTTGAACTGCAAAAAACTGTAGGGCATAGCAGCATCGTAACCAGTCACAAGAACAGCAAAAACAGCGTCGATTCCAACCAAAAACAAGTTCTGACTTCAGTCCACTTGTCTATGGATTGGATTGAGACGTAAAATTACAGGTTGCCAGCGTAATGCTAAAAATCGCGGGATTTAGAATATTTGTTTTATCATGCGTCAATTTTGCCGTTATTCAAATAAAACGCAACGGTTGAGTTGAAGCAACGAAAATTATGAAAAATATTCTCATTACAATCAAATAAATTGGGCAATTTTTTAATAATTAAATTTACCTTCCTTGGAGCAGTGCAGGTTGGGGCCGCGGGCTTATTCAGGCGGTCTATGCCAGTTCTTTTAGGAAGACTGAGTGTCACTGCCTATATTTTTAGTTTTTCTATTATGGTCCCCTTAAAGTCGTATAATCGGCGTTCCACTGTGTACTGTTCAGTCCATCAAGGGAAATTTGTGTATTGGAAAATAGGTAAATTGTTAATGTGGCAACCCTGGCAAAGTTAAACAGAAGCACCTCCTCAGGAAAGGATCGAATTGCCAACAAGATCCTGTGCAACCTTGACAACAGAGCAATGAAAACTTGCTTGTTTTCATGAATGAATGCTGGGACAAGGGTGAGATCCCAGCGGCGTCGAAACATGCAGAAATCACGATGATTCCCAAACCAAGCAAGCCGCTGGCAATAGAGAATCTCCGCCCCGTCTTTCTCACCTCGTACCTAGAAGACAATGCATATATTCTGGACACCATGTTCGGCTTTCAACAACATCTGTCCACCCAAGACGTATTCCTTCACCTGAAGGAAGATCTAATAGACTACTTCAACAAACACAACAAGTATTCTATCTTGGCGCTCAGTGCTAAGGAGGCTTTTGACAGCGTGTGACATGAAGTCATCCTTCAAAATCTGCAACGCACTGACTGCGCAAAAGAGCTTTTCACTATGTGAAGAATTTTCTGACAAACAGAACAGCAACCAGAGGAGTGGGCAATTTCCGCACAGAGAAATTTGGGGCACCAAATGAGCGCAAGGCTCAGCCGTCTCGCCCCTGCTTTTCAATATGGCCATGATGTGGCTACCCAGAGAGCTCCGCGATATAAATGGCTTAGACCATGCCATATACGTAGATGACATCACCCTCTGGTCGATTCGACTGGCAAGCAGCAAGACTTACTGCAAGCAGCAGTCGATTGAACTGAAAGCTAGCTCAGAGCGTGCAGCTTGTAGTGTGCTCCCGAAAAGTCTGAGTTGCTGGTTCTCAAAGCAAGAACACGAGGCAGACCAACAGCGCACGTGCAACCCCACCCCAGTATCACACTAAGTAAGGTAGACATACTGAAAGTGGAGTTGCTATGTGTTCTTGGCCTCGTCAGTCGTAAAGACCGGTTCCCAAACTGCAGGCCTCACTTAGGCAAGTGAGGCACCGCAATCGACGGTTTGCCAACAGGTGGCATGGCCTCAAAGAACAAGACATGCTTCGAATCATGCAGGCGTTCGTAACCAGTCGAATAACGTTTGGTGCACCCTATCTCGACCTAAAAAAGGCTGAGACGTGAAACTAAACTATCATCAGAAAAGAAACCAAGATCGCCATTGGAGTTTCTGATAAAGCTTCAACGGTCCGCCTAAATAAACTAGGGCTCCATAATATGTGGGAAGAACTACAGGAAGCCCACAAGGCAAATCAAATTGAGCGCCTGAAACTGACCCAAGAAGGCCAAACTCTAGTGCATCGTTATAAATGGTTACACAGTTACATGCCGCCGGCAGAAGAAATTGAAGCAAAACAGCGAATCCCAAATGACTTACGGGATTGCGCGACTGAGCACATCGAGCGTCGATTCCTCGGGCCCGTGGCTAGGCATTTCGCGCATCGATACTTGGGACTGCGCGATTAAGCACATCAAGCGTCGACTCCTCGAGCCCGCAGCTAGGCATTTCGCGTATAGGCACTTGGGACTGCGCAACTAAGCACATTGAGCGTCGACTCCTCGGGCTCGTGGCTAGGCATTGTTGTTGCGCAAAATTGTTTTTCTGCCTTTCTAGTCGCTTTTGTATTATGTCTAATTTCATAAAACTATTCTGAGAAGTCTACAGTGCTACTTACATAGGCAGATAAAGTCTGTTTGCAACATTTTCTGCTCTGGGCACGCGAGCTAAATGGCTGTGTCAGTCTGTCTTGCTTGTGTCTATTTGCTCTAAAGAAGTACTTAACACTTGTGTAGTAGTAATAAGCTGCACCAAATGCCATGCACTTGCTTTTCTCCTGCTCCAACTGACCCAAAACGCAAAATTTTGTCCTACAGAACTTCTACAATATGCTAATGTGGCTGCTCCTAAATTGCTACAAAACAGCTTTTTTCCTGCTCCAAAAATTGCTCCAATTCTTAAACTGGCTGGATCACCACTGCACATGGAAACTAGCTCACGTGCAGCTTTCTTAAATGTAGTAGCGTTGTCCGAGTATACTATTCACGCTGTTCCACGTCTTGCACAATATCTTTTGAAGGCCATGAGGAAAGCGTTTGTAGTGAGTCCAACCACATGCTCAAGGTGAATTGCTCTAACTGCTGCAGACGACTGCTGCTCTAACTGCTGCACAAGAGCACTATATACACTTTAACGCCACTGCAGTCTTTCACAAAAACTGGCAAACTGGCCCTACAAAGTCAACTCCCATAACTTCAAAAGGGCGTGAATTGCCCACACGATCAATTTGAAGAGGGGTTGCCGGTGCACTCGCAGCCTTGAGTCCGAACCGAGCACAAATCACACATTTTCGAAGCACTCTCTTCACTGCTTGTCGCACTCTGCGCACCCAGAACCATGTGCGAAGTTCATTTAAGGCGTCACCGCCACCGCCATGGAGCACAGTTCAGTGCGCTTGCAAAATGACGAGTCGCGTGACCGGGTGGTTGCACGGCAGCAACGCAGGCGTCTTTTCATTGTATGTGACATCGGCGTTCTGAAGGTGCGTTCCAATCCTCATGACGCCCTTTTCGTCGATAAAGGGATGCAGGTTTCTTATAGACATCTTGTCGACGTCTTGTCCCACTTCAAGTTGGGCTCTCTCTTTGGCATAGGTATCTGTCTGCATTTGCTTGAACCAGATGTTCTCAGCTTCTTGAACTTCAGTAGCTGTAAGTGGTCCTTCTGTATGCGACGTTGGCGATCGACAGTTGCGCACGAAGCGTTTTACCCATGCTGTCACTCGTGCCATTCGTAACCAAGAACTAAATCTTTCGGCACTGAAAAGTGGTTCTCTTATCACGCTCACCAGTACAGGAACGTTTGTTTGTAACTCGGAAGCAACTTGTTCGTCTTCTGGTTTAGAATCTTGAACGTCAGATTTCGTTGGCCAACTAATTCCCACACATAGAAGCCAGTTAGGTCCTTTCCACCACAGCTGGCTATTTCGAAGGTTTGTAAGCGAAAGCCCACGCATCAGCAGATGAACCGGGTTTTGTGTTCCCGGACAGTGATGCCACTGGTATGGATCTGTTACTTGACGTATCTCGTTCGAATCATTCCAGCCGCGTCAGGTTCCGAGCGAGCCGCTTGCGCTCAGTGTGCCAGTCCCCGTCATCGTCCTCTCTCTCTAATATTTAACAAGACCTACCAAAGGTGGTCAATAAATTCTCAACTTCACGAAAGAATGCATTTCGCGCTGCTGTTACAGCATTTTTCGTACATTGCGGCCGGCACCTAACCTAGCGCGCGTGCCCGGCCGATCGCGAAATACAGTTAAACCTGCTTATAACGAACCTCCATATAATGAATTCCTGGATATAACGAAGTTTTTCTATTCCCCGCCGTTGCTCCATAGAAGCACATGTATTTGAGACCTCTACGTAATGAAGTGGCAGCGGGAGACCCCTCGATATAACGAATTTCCACGCCGACAACCTAGAGATTTCGCCCCAAATTTTGTCATTTTTGCGCGAGCAGCATCCGGAAGCACCTCCTCTGCCGCGACGGAATGCGAAGCGAGCACACGTGTGCGAGGCGGGCCTGCATCCCTCGGCCCGGCGTTCTTGCCGCCGCGGGCGTGACCTTTCCCCCTCCCTTCATTCAAACCTGATCCTGCTGCTTGCTGCAGCTGGCCTAGCCCGTCAAGCCGGTACTCTCCTTTTCCAGTTGATGTTGCCGACGTGCTGGCAGACGCTGTGACACATCACACTCGGTGAGCGCGCACACGCACTGTCAAACGCTGGCGGCGTGTGGAAGCGCCGCTGCAGAAGCGAGCGAAGTGACCTTCGTGCTGTTGTCTCTCGCTTCAACGCAAACTGAGCGCCGAGAACACACAGCACGCACAAAGCTACGAGCCGCCAGCGCACCTACACTGCCTAGACTCTGCCCCAACGCAGATCGCTTTCAAGATACGGCCCGCGCGACCGCACGCAGCCGCGCAGTACGCATTTGATGCCAGAGTACAGTACCACGGCCGCTTTTATTTTATTATTATTATTTTTTAATCCAGCGGCCGTGACAGTACAACACCGCCGGCTACCCCCCCCCCCCCTCCCTCGCGCCTCGAGTGCAACGGAAGAAGGCGCGCTTCCTCCCTGCTTTTCTTTCGTGCGCGCGCGAGATTTATGGCATTTTTCACTGGTCGATCTGGAGCAGGATTTTTTGCTCCACGGCTGCGAATCCAAATTTCACTGGTCGAGCTGGAGCGGGTTCGCGCTTTCCACTGGTCATTTCGGATGAACTCGCTCCGCGCCGGATCGCTCTCACTTGCTCCGCTGCCGAGGCGCGGATTCGGGCGGAAATAGGATAAGAAGCATAGGTCACTTCCGATCGCTGGGGGATGGCGATTTTTGTGACGCCTGTGCGCATACTTCCGGTACGATCCAGTGCGGAGCACTTTCGATCGACCAGTCATCGATCGGTCGTCGGCTCCCCTCGCACGTCACTCGCACATACAGCATACGGTGCGCGGCGACTGTGTTATCGCCCTTGGACTTTATACAGAACATCGATGAGCCGAAACCAATATTAGGGCCACAACGCGTCATAGACACCATCTTTAGATAGCAAATACGGATCTCAAGGGCCATACTTTTGCTGGCAGAAACAGAAAATACGTCATAGTTGTCGCCCCCGGCACTTTGGGCGGCCAATGCCATCGTTACAGTACACTGTACCATCGTCAAGCCACCAAGCCAAGCGACATGAAAAGTCAAAATGGCCACTCGGGCCGGCGCGGGGTGGAAGTTCGCAACGTACGATGCGGGAACGGTCCCACAGTTGCGACGCAACAGCGGGGTTACCAATGCATTGGGTTCTATAGGAGCTGTGCCGGGACCGGCCGAAAACGACGTAACAGCTGGGAAAACGCAGCACCCGGGAACGTTACAGTGGGGTTCTGTTGTAACACTATACGATGCTACGTCATCGTGATGCTCACTCTTGGTTTTCGATGCCTCGCGCTTGTGCGAAACGGCACGCGTCCACGCATCCAGTACCTGGTGTGACATTCCAAGGATGAGTGCTTCGACGAAAACGGAAAACGGGTGCACGTTACAATCGAGGGCACGTTAGAATCGAGTAAATACGGTAGGCGTTTCTTTTTTGAATTTTCGTGCTGAACCTGCATATAACCAAATCCTGTTTATAACGAAGTTTTTTGGGAATTTGTCAATTTCATTATATCCAGGTTTAACTGTACTCATTTTGCGGCACATGCATCGTCTCAATGAAGCGGCTTGAATTATCACAATTTCACTGCATTTATGGCAAAGTCAGCAAGTTTGGAAAGCTTGCGCTTACCGAAAGTTTTATATCCCGAAGTCGGTCAGCCTGGATTTTTTACGCTTTATGGTAAGCAAAAGCATTATGCGAGCCTCACAGTTCATTAAAAGAGCCATCGCAATGTCATTGTCGTGGGCTCTCATAACTTTTAAGATGAGGTCAAAAGGATCCATTACTTTCAAAGCAGTCACCGGAGTCAGTGTGTCTTGCAGGTTGTCATTTTCCACAAACAACGAGACATTGGCATCATGTTGAAAACAACGGCTGCGGTGCGGCCACCGTATCTTGAAAGCAAACTGCGATGTGCACAAAGTGCGCGCATGCACAGGCCTCATCTTCAAAGCGATCTGTGATGTGGGCAAAGTGCAACTAGTGCCGGTAGAGTCGTGTGGGCTGTGCATTTTGACGTTTAGTTCGCATTTAAGCGAGAGATGGCACGGAGGTCAATTCGCTCACTGCTGCTGCCGTGACTCCTCACTCCAGTGTATTAACACCGAGTTTCCGCGGTCATCGAGCAAGATGTGTTCATGTTTACCTGTGCGTGCGTGACACCGTGCTTGGTAATTTAGCTGGTAAGCAAATGTTTACAAGTTTCTATGGCCCATAACACTACTATTCTTAGTTTGTATAGCTGTCTACTAATCTGCTATCGCAATCGATGCTTCGTCTTCTGGGTGAAACTGCGAAATTTTTTCCTTACGCTTTCTGTCTCGGCGATCATATGTGTCTTCTACTGTTCGGGAGAGAAATTTATGCTTCTTCATTGGTGTAGCCATTTTGACCAGACACGCACAACGGAGAAAATTGTGGCGATTGTGGTGATCCCATGCAGTCTCGTGCAGGCGCGTGATGACCACACGTGGCTATGGAATGCAGTGGCTCAAATCAGTACTTTGAATTTAATTTCATTCCCAAAACCTCGTTCAAGCGGACGTACGATCGTCACAGTTTTGGAAGGGCCTTCTAATTTGACTACTCGGTAGTTCCAATTTCAGTTATGTCCAGTTTCGTTCTTGAAAAGTTAGTTGAAGCAGAAATACCAAATGAAACAACTTCTTTAGGAAGAGACTTTTATGTATTACTTTCTATGGACAGCTGAAGGGAATCGGAAAATCTTCGTTGTGGCAGAAATTTCGTTGAGTGGTGTTCGTTGTAGGGGGATTCGACTGTAATAAATCACACGCTTTATGCAGAGCACTTAAATCTGTCTCTCAGTGATCAGAAAGACCTACCCTACCAACTCAGTACGTTTGTAAACAATCATCAAAATAGTTTCAAGGTCCGCTTACTCTTCTACTATATGATGTATAGTTCAGCAGAAATCCGCTAGGTGGAGATAAGTAATTAAAGGGAAAATGAGACATCCACCCAGATGGTAGAGCGGCTGCCCCGGATAGGCGGTGGTCCCGGGTTCGAGTCCCGGACCAGGACGAATTTTTCTTCAACTGCGAGGCTTTCTTTCGAGGAACCCGTATGGGTTTCCTTTGTAGCAATTGCTACATTTGGGTGGATGTCTCATTTTCCCTTTAATCTTCTACTATAATGAGCTTTGGGCGACTATGGGTATATTGTCACGTTGTAGTGATGGTCAAGGACACAGTATCAAAACTGTGAATGATGAAACTAACTCTTTATTGGGTGAACTTGTGCTCCTTAAAGCAAGTGACATTCAAAGCTCAAGGATAGCGGCTAACACAGTTGGCGATCTTCGATCATCTAATCTGCAGGTCAAGCTTCCAAGGTTCTAGTGTAATCACTGGTGCCCACGTGTCTTCCAGAAGTACTACACAATTCCTGTCGTGCATATAATCAAATTGCACATGGTTCAAGGACAACAGACAACGCATAGAGCCATCGATAACATTCGAGAAACTTTCGATACATGCAGGCGTGTCCTGTGCTAAACGTTTAACATTTGTTAGCCGGTGAAAAGCGGTCACCTGAGAAACATAAATAAGTGTACGTGTCAATTTGATTAAATAAAAGATGGTGGAGTGAAATGCATCAAGATGGGCACCTGTCATAAATGGGCTGTCATGTGTAATTGCTGAAGTGGGTGCAAGTTGTGAGCATGATGAACTGGACATATCATATTTGTAGCAATTCATTTTTATTGCATGTGTTGTGGCTTGAACTGTGTCCAGGTGGCTCAGCACCAGGTGAGCTCCGTGCAGACCCTCGCCAAGTTTGTGGGTTGGAAAGTGCTCTCCACATGCAATAACGTGGGTGTGGGCCCCTTGGAGGCATTGGGAAATGCCAGCTCTATCCTCATGGCATCACCTACCGGAGACAAGTGAGTAACGAATTGGATGCTACAAGATTTCGTTTCATATTTCTGTATGCTTGCGTGAATATCAGCTTTCTTTTCGAGCACAGCTCTTTGGCAACGTTCCTACTGCAAGCGTCTGCCTTCCCGGCATAACCGAGCAAATGAGCCTAGCGAAATATGAAAGCGAACACGGAGCAAAGCTGGCAATGAAAAAAACAGCGAGAGCGAAGAGGCGTGAGGAGGAAAGCAGCGAGGAGGGTACCGCAGAACCATGGGGCCAGAAAGCGGAGGAGGCCAAAGAGTGAGAAGGAAAGCAGAGTGGCCACCAGGCCGGCGCGTAAACAAAGTGCTGGCGCGGGCTTCGGACTCACTGGGCTTGCGCTACTGCGCCGCGCTGCCGCTAGAGAATGCGCAAGCCACGCGTTCACGCTTTCTTTCGGAACAATGAGCAACACAACCGGTGGAAATGTCTCGTCCACAGCTGCTGCTAAACGGGCTGCCTGCAGAGAGGCTCAGCGCTGCCGCCAAGCGCACCCCGTTGTTGAGGATCAAATTCTTTGCCACAATATATCGCGAATTCAAAACTAAACAGCTGCACTCAGAAATATGCATTGGGGAGTATCCTAAGCGTCGGTGAAATTTTTAATGTGAAAAACATCGGCGGAGCCCATCTCACGATCACTATCGAGGGTAATGCATTTAGCATTGAATCAATATTGCAACACAACGTATATCCCCCGTCGAAACGAGTTAGGTTTGAGGTGGTGTACGGCAGCAGGATTCCTCTTTCATGCCTACCTAAGAATGCTCGGCACCATCTAGTGCCGCTGCCACGAAGCCTGCGCGTGGCCTCTGAAATGCATGGCATGCTGGTGCGTGTGAACGCTGAGAAACGCATCATGCGACAACCGGGCTCCCCTCTTGCGCTTCTTTCTGGACACGCTGCGCCGTCTAGTGGCACCGCCGTGCATGGCCTCCGAGACGAGAAGTGTGGCACACCGATGTCTGCAAACGGTGAGAATTGTTCCCTCGCTTGCCACGCACTCAGTTGCACATACTCAGTGATCCAAGTTGCGAGAGGTTCTTTGAAGAGCAGCACATACCCTGTGCGTTCATGGCACATGCTCAGTGCTGATGTGGTGGCGATAGTGAAGGTTCGCTGCGGCAGCATAGCTGCAGGGACTGGCAACGAAGTTAGAGGGTACTAGCGAAATACTGGCCTGACCGTTACACGGACGGTGGCAGCGGAAGGTGACCTAATCCTCCAATATGACAAAATTATCTTACTCGCGGATGGTGCACGCAGTATTTGCAACATATTGTTACACTGCGTAAAAGGTAGTGGAGCAGCAGCATCCGCAGCAACAACATTAGGCGAGCATCAAGGAAGAGAAAGATGACGTGCAGTATTGGCACCCACTTGCCCTGCGGCTCCCTGAAATAAACACCTTCTACACATCCCGTAACTGAGTGGTGGAGGTAGGGATGGTCGATAAATTTTTTTATTCAATTAAAGATTAATTGTTCATCATTTTAGCTTTAATCGATTAATCGCTTTCGATGCAGGGTTTTTCATCGATTAATCTAAATTTTTGCTAGGCACGTTAAAAAGGTTGAAACACAGTTATATACTTTTCTAGAACTCTAATTTAATGTTTGAGAGGTGGAACCAAGTTAGACATACAAGTGTATAAAGTTTAATGTTTAATTTGTTAAAAACTAAATAGAGGTGGCACTAGTGGCCTTTGAATATATAAACATTATATATTATTAAATGGCACTTAAAGCAGCATTAAACAAGATAAATAGCACTAGTCAATTCCTGTTCAATACAGTTAAACAAGAAATAAGAAAAATTGCAGAAGTAAAAGGTGAAATCCAACTATAGTATGCAAGGAGTTGCAATATGCACAGGGGAAATGTATTACTGGAGTGAGGGTGGAAGTGAACACGTCTGACGCTGGATATCAGAGGCCATGCAATTTGTCGTGCAAGTAGTGTTTTTTCCCTGGGCGTCACCATAGACAGCAAGATACTGTAGCGATGCGTGGTTGAAAGTTTTGTGGCTGCATCAGTGCAAATGGACAACGCACTTCGTCGCTTGGCAGGTGTACGTTGGGGAAACAATCCAATGTCCATGCTTGCACTGAATGCTGCACTGACAACAAGCCGCATCCTCTATGAATTGCCGCTCATATATAACCATCACCAAGTCAATTCGAGTGCTTGGAGGCAGTATATAGAAAGGGACTTCGCTTAGCGATGGGAGTTCCTCGGCAAGCTTCAAACAGGAAGGTTATAATGAAGCAGAATCTCTTCCACTCTGCCTCTTGGCATCTCAGGCCTTGTTAATGCAGCTATTAAGGCTCAGGGAGTCCCCCGAAGGCACGGCGCTTCTCCCGTGGCTTCTCCGGCGGAGCAAGAACCGTTTCCACGCGGCGCTGAACACCTTCCGATTTTCAGGATTGAAATGGCCTAAACGGAGTCGTCTCGACCCGCCATGGTCTTTTTCGGACGTTACCTGCAGCCTCAATGTACCTCGGCTACCGGCGTTAACGCGCCATTCCAACTGCCGAAGCTAAGTTCCTCGTACTGGACCACTTGAGCACAGTGTATCAAAGCCACCTACAAGCGTGCACAGATGCGTCGGTGTGTGCACAAACATATAGCTGCGCAGCGGCACTCTGCATACCCTCCCTTGATGTATCATGGTCTGGCCGCCTGGATCGCGTAATTTCGTCTACAACAGTACAAAGCGCCGCAATTACCGCGGTCTTGCATGAGATATTGTGGTGCTGACGGACTCAAAGTCATCATTACAACGATTATAGAGAAGCTTACAAGGTAATCTCTAGTACTGATCAAAGATCTAATGAGCAGGGAATTTAACGTAAAATTCCTTTGGATCCCACCCCACGTAGTAATTGAAGGAAACAAAAAAGCTGACACTCTTGCACGCCTAGCGCTGACATGTAGCCCGAAAGTGAGAGCGCCAAGCATTTCTCAGGACTCTAAGGAGGCAATCCGTAATCACTTTAAGGCGATCCACAAGACTCCGCACCAAACTTTTGTGATCCATGGACTTACTCGCGAGGAAGCGACGCTGTTTTACCGTATCAGAACCGACTCCGCATACACACCCTGGCTTGGTCATTCAATTAAGACTGGACGTTGCGCTTCCCCGCTCTATGTCTTCTGTGGTGATATCAGCGACATTGAACATTTCATTTGGCTATGCCCACAGTTCGACACAGAAAGAAACGTGATGGTCGACAGCCTGCAAAAAAGTGGTCCTCCGCACAGGACCTTTGAAGACGTCGTTTTCCCCGGAGGGCCCGCGATAATCAGGAAAGAGTGCAACGAGTGCTTATTGCCTTCCCGTGAGACACGTGGCTCATCGAGGCCTGGTGACACACCCCTCATCTCAACTCATTGGAGGCTCGGGCGTGACAATTCCCAGCTATGTATGCCAGGCTAACCACGCCTCCTGCAACACCACCATCACCCCAAAAACCATGGTTTAAGATTTTAAGCCACGTGCTCTTTTCTACAGAGAGAAGGAATGTCAATTGGCTGAGATGTTCGGGTGAAACCAACACCTTCTTTGAATGGCCACACAACCAGCATGCGAGAATAGACGCTCGGAAGCTGCAGATTTGCTGGAATCGACATGAACTTCATCGTTATCTCAAATACGTGCTCCAAACCGGCGCACATGCTGTGCCACGTCTTTAGTGGACTGGGAGTGGCACGGCGATCAACGACTGGGTTGCTAGAGTATGCCTTGAATTGCGAGGGAATTTCAGCCTCCGGCTTCAGGTGGCATGTGCGGTGTGGGTAAAGAAAGGGGAAGCATTCAGCTCAGCATCACTCGGGACTGGGAAAAACAGTCAACAGTCGCTCTACCACAGCCGCATAGTCACTGCTCGTGCTCCATCATTCCAGTACGATTTTAAAACTTTCGCGCCACTCCTGTCAAACTCTCGAAAACGATTAATCGTTTTGCAGGATACTTTTAATCGAATAATCGATTAATCGTTGATCGATATTACCAACCCTAGGTGGAGGGTGCTGGGTATCTAAGCATCCAACGACGGAATCGATACCACCTGAACCTTGTCGCAGTCGTTGACTGGCGGGACTCCCACCACGAATCGTCAACAGCAGGCATGTCCTGAGGAACTGAAGCTCCGAGGCCGACGGGCTCTGTGCAACTGTACAAAGAGCCACCAAGCAGGACTGGCGGTGAGGACGTGGACGAGTGGTTGAAGCAGTACCGACGGGTGAGCAAACCTAACGGCTGGGACTCCATCGCTCAGCTGTCAAATGTTGTACTCTCGCTCACGAATACTGCTCTCAGGTGGTACGACAACCACGAGAACACGCTTATGACCTGGGATGTGTTTGTCCAAGAACTGAAAAAGTGCTTTGGGTAATCCGCAACGACAAGGAAGCGAACTGAACATACTCTGTCCCGAAGGGCCCAACTCTCTGGCGAGACATGTACTATGTACATAGAAAAAGTCCTCAAGCTATGTAGACTCGTGGATTCTAGTATGTCCGATGAAGATAAGGTGGGTCATCTTCTTAAAAGCATAGCTGAAGATGTATATCAGTTCTTGATAGCCAAAGAACACCTGACATCTGTGGCCGACGGTAATCCAACAGTGCCGTACGCTTGAAGCACTGAAGATGCGTTGCGTGGCACCGAAATTTGGCCGTTTGGCTAATGTGCCGACATTGGCCTGCGTCGACGCAAGCACACCATCCGATCTGTTGGCGGCGATACGACAGATAGTCCGGGAAGAGCTCCTCTGGTGCCACGAAATCAGCCGGTGTTGTAGCGGCGACTCTCGAGGCAACGAGCCCGGACTACCACCTGCGTCGTGGCAACCTTCTATTAATGCAGCGAACGTGGACCATTATAGAGCTGTGCTTCCGTCTGAACCCACAAACCGGCCTCGCTTCAACAACGAGCAGCAGCGCCGCACTTCTTATCCGGCGCAGTGGTACCGTACCACTTATTCAGGGTACAGAGAATACGACAGTCATAACAGATACCCCATGCTCACTGGCGGAAATGAAGGCTTTGAGCAGCACCGTGAATTTCGACCTCCTCATGTGTGCTATAGTTGCGGTGTCCCTGACCACATCGCCAGGTTTTCCGACCGCCGCCGACCTTTCCGAGAAGAACCTTCACGAGCGACGTACCAGTCAAATCACCGACCCATTTCCACGTCATGGCCTCCACGCCCGCCAGCTAATCGTGGACTTCGTCAAGGTAGCTTTCGGAACCCGTCACCAGCCTCCGATAGCAGCTTAACGCCACTGCCTGCTCCACGTGCTCCGCATTCTCCATCGCCGCGGCGTCACCTGCTATCCCCACCACCGGAAAACTAGGTCGTGCGGCTGATGGGGGTGAGGTCGCTGGATATCGTTCGTTCGCTGCCAACCAACATTCCTCCGCCAGTTTTCATGCTGAAAAACAAAGTTCACGTGCTTGTTGACGATATACCTACAATGGCTCTTGTGGATACTGGGGCAACAATTTCCGTGATGAGCGTAAATTTAAGCCCTACTGGGACAAAAAGTGATGTTTTCTTAGAACAATATTTCCACTTTTTGTAGTGTTACTGCTGACACGTTGTGCCCGGTCGGTGTTTGTACTGCAGATGTGTGTTTGTGTGGCAAAGTATTTACCACTGAATTCGCTGTTATTCCTCGATCCATGCACAATGTTATTTTAGGCAACGATTTCTTGCAGGAGTGTAGTGCAACCGTTGACTGTCGAAGTGGGGAGCTTTCGGTGCAACACGAGGTTATGACAGGACTCATGGAGAACTCGCCACGTCAAGAAGGTGCCCGTTGTGTTTCTGAGGACATTGTCATTCCCCCACTATGCGCTATATGCGTTCCGGTCATTTGCTCTGGTACCGTAACAATATGTAACAATATGTAGCTGCAGTTTGTGGGGTCTCACACATGCTCTTGGGACATAGGAACTACAACACAGTAGTGCAAACAATCAAAAGGGCATTTATTGCACCTTTCATACACTAATACATGCTAGCCGAATTACAACCAATAGAGCATTCACATGGGCGCGCGTCAAATCAAGGAAGTCCGACTCACCGCGACCCGATAGCGAGTGAATATGTTCGCCCCATGCTGTGACACCATCGCCTAGTCGTTCACGTGTACGTCACGCAAACGGTGGCGCGTTCGAACGATCCGTGTTCGTCCATACCGGTGTCCTGCTCCGAGCCACGCGAGACGTCTTGCGACGCGGGCCGGCGCACGCGCGAAGCGTTCGTGCGTGCGCCGAACTACAGCCCAGTGAACCAAGTGCAGCACAGTCTTAGACGTTCATTGCCTCTGCCAGGCACTACACTCATCTGCACGAGCCAAAAAATATAGCTCTAATATCGGGCTTCTGTACTAAACGTCGCATGTTCGAATCCTGCATTCGGACAACTTTAATGGTGTTTAATTATTTATGACACAGTGCCTGTTTAAAACGATGAGCCTTCAAAGCCGTTTTAAGCTAGAAAGACAAAGTTTACTAAAAAAAAAACATTATTCCCAAACACTAGCTCCAGAGTTCCCTCTAGTAATTACAGCCTATGGTTTAGTTTTCAGGCGGTAGTGTCACCTGGCAAATTTTGGACAAAATATCGCATCGCAGGTTTGTGTGCCCACAAGTAGGGGGCGTAAGGAAGTTAATGTATTCACAGAAATTCACCTATTCAAGCCTAGATGGCGCTACGGATTTTTTGGGACACAAACAGCAAAACGAATGGAATGGAGCAGAAAATTACCCCGGTAACACCTAGCCAACGAATGCTGCTACGCATTACAGGGGTCCTGAACCACCCCTCGAGCTTGGTGGAAAAACTTAGTCCACGGATAGTATACGTTGCTGTGAATATCTCAGCCAAGTTTTGCAGTCGGGCACGGCGCGTGGTGCTTGCAGGCAAAGCACCAAGTCATCTGTCTCTGAAATGCTCTCTTTTCAACAGAAACTCTTTTCTGGGCGCTTTATTTCGTGATATAACAGATTCCCATACGCGGCTTCCATTGGCCAATAACTGACATCAATCAAGAAGGGTATTTGGATCAGTGCGCTTCTTCCTACTGTTACTGTGTATATTTATTAACGAAGTTTAATAAATAGGCTGAAGTAAGTGAAAATTTGCTTTCGAATTTGGATAATAATTACGTACTTCCAGATGAAGCTGACTATCGTTTGCTCGAGCTCGGCTGCGGCTGCCCGAGTAGGAATTAAGCTTTGGCCACATTGGATGTGGGAGTCGGGAGTCGTTGGGCCTCGCTAGTTTCAGCTAGTTTTGAACACTCAACTAGCCTCAAACCATGCAAAACTTAAAGGCCAACTGCAACGAAATTCTGGACAGCATAAAAATTCCTGTTTCAGATAATTTAGAAGTACAGCAGCCTCTCTGGAAATGTTTACGCTTGAAATGCAAGTGGGTGCTTCACAAAACGCTCGCAGAAGCGTTGTTTTCATAACGAAACTGAAAAGACGCCGCCATTACCAGCTGCCGGAAGTGACGTGCTTTGGAGACTGTAGAGAACCAGCACTCCAGTCCCTTGCTTGTATACCATTCCCGTATATCAGCGAAGATGTCCCGCATGTCTGCTAGCCACAGAGTTAGTATACTTTGCAAGCTTCTTTTTCTGTGCCAACACTGTAACGCGCTAGTGATGGTGTTTTAATGTGAAATATTTTCCAAGTCAAGCCGGTTTTCTAAATCATCTCCGTTCAACAAGCAGAGCCTCTGTGCGTTCTTCCTCCGCTCGTAGAAGAGCACAGTAGGGTGGCGAAGCTAAAGGCGTGGATATAGTCCTGCTTGACGCGGGTGTGATCCACACGTGGCACAGCTTTACGCTATGTCAGCGAAAATTCGACGCTCTACAGTCTAGTGTAGCTGGCACGAGAATAGAACATGTCTTATTGCACGCTGGAGCCACTGGAACAGGGTGCATCGCGTGCTGAACAGCAGCATGCTGCCCTATACAATACAGTTCGGCTTCACTGATGCGAGCATATAACCTCCTTGGAAGCGAGCGTGTTTGCGCCTTTGAGAAGCAACAAAGCCCTTGCTCGCTGTGCACTTCCGCGCTTTCACTGTGGCAGCAGCTGATCGCCATGCTGCTATGGGTCACGCTTAAAGCGCAGGGTAAAATTTCAGCGATCTTAGTGTCTCTGGCATGACGCATCCGACTTCACTGGCCGCTGCCTGGCATGCTGTAAATGCCAGACTCGTCGACCGATCAGGACAACTCCTGCCATGTGTACTAAAGGATGATAAGCATCTGAGGGTCAGCATGGTAGGGAAAGAGAGGTCTACCCTCTAACACGGCTGGGGGCTCGGTGCTAAGTGCGTGTTAACTCGTGGCCATACAGGCCGGGCTCCGACCGTGATAATTTTTCGCCCATTTGGCTCTGGTGGCATCGCATTCCTGCATGGCTTGCTGCTGCATTTACACCATGCCCGCTGCGTCGAGTTCTCCTTCATGACAAATGCAGCATGCGGTTCCTGCTGACAGCGCTTCTAGCGCTGCATCAGGAGGGCTTCCATTCGTCTACTTCGACGCGTTTGATGTAGACGCACGAAATGTCTCAAAGATGATGCACTACCAGAAATGATCGCTCGATAATATAACCCCTAAATACAACTTAAGTTACCTTTGGTTTTTGTGTGCCATTGCAGATTATAATACTTATAGTCATCCCAAGAAAGCGTTTGCCTAGCAAATCTTGCATGGGGATGTGAATGTGCTGTTGAAATGTAGCTTGTGCAGCTTTGTCAACTGCAGTTTACATGCTTTGCGCATGTTGGCTGGTCCACATCGCACTTGCGCTGCAGTGCGCGCTTGCACTCTGAAAGCTGGGACAGGAAAGATGTATTCGGGTCTCCCTCTAGACTCAGCGTTGCATACTGCACAGCCATCACTTGTGTTCGAGCACTCGACGGCCATGCAACCCGTCGGCGTTCTTGCAACAGTTCAAATCACGTCCGCAATGAGAAAGCACGCCAAGAGAGACACCCATCAACTTGCGCATGTTGAGCGAGCTACATGCCTTGTCCGACTAGGCACAACTGAGAGATCAGCAGTCATTTACGGTTCTTCAACGTTTGCCATTTCCGCATTGCTACCGCTTTGCCGCTAGGTGCACGCGTTGTCTGCTTAGGCGTTTTCTAAAGGCTGTTAATAATAAAATTAGACAATTACCAGCCCCGCAGCATTGCCAAGATACATTGATAGTATTTGCTAAGCATTTATAGGCAATTTAGCACAAGTGAAATTTCGTTGCAGTTGTCCTTTAAGGTCAGACCGCATACACGTTGCCGATGCCCGCTCACTCTTGGCCGCTCCTGCCTTGGCAGACTTTGCTTCGTATTCAACTACTGATAGTACTGCAAAATGCGCGAGTTGGATGTGGCTACTGTTCATCGGTCAAGCTGGTGCAGGACAAAGCCGGTCGGCACCACGTAGTATGGCCAGACTGGCGCATATGGGCGAGAGCACACACGCAAGCCCTGCCGTTCGCAAATTAAATGCTGCGCATACGCACTATAGCTGCATGTAGCTGCGGTCTGCTACGTAACGTATATAGTACCGTGGCCTCCGCGGGGTGTTCGCTGGCTGATTCTTGGCTAAGAAGTATTTTGAAGTCGGAGAAGTGCACAGCAAAATTAGTTTTGAAGAAAGACTCGGGAACATGGATGAAAATACATGGGCGGCTAAAGTGCGCAAGTATCTCTACATGAAAAGCGTGGACACAGAATGGAGGAAGAGGTCAAGGAAGTTGGCAACCAAGTACAGGATAATCGAAACTGTAAATAGACAACCAGGGAGTCATCAGAAAAAAAGTGAGAGAAATATAGACCGTGAATTGGATGCAGAGAATGGAAACAAAAAGCACAATGGAGATTTACAAGAATAAGAAGAAAGAAATTTAAGATGGAAAATCTAAGATAACACGAAGGGAAGTGCCTTGCTATTTGAAGCTCGAGCTGGTTGCCTAAGGACCAGAAAATACCGGAGCAAATATTCGCAATCAGATGAGGCATGTGTATGCTACAGCAAAATCCGCAGACCACTCAGCACATCCCAATGGAATGCGAAGGGATTCGCACAGCGAGAACAGTACGTAACGTGCAACTTCCAGAAGCGCTTGGATTTAAAGTAGACTTAAGTATAAACTGGGTCAGCCGTTGAGATAAGCAAAAGACGTTTAGAGTATTCGTGGAAAAAAAGCAGGGAAGAGATCGATACGACCGGATCCATAAGAGGCATAGGCAGCGGTACAAGGTAGATGGAGAAGATTAAAGAGATGTATACAAGAATGCTAGAAGAAAAGCACATAGCATTTCTCTTGAGTAACTCAAGCAGCCTAGGTGACAAATTGTCACTGCCTCGTTTCAAAGGGGATGGCAATAAATCATCACCCCCTGTGTTGCTTGGCTTTCACTATCACTTCCTTAATCGGTTTCCCCAGAAGCGCGCTAATCTGGACTTGCTCGCCTCCGCCTACCCTATTATCACCGAGTACAAGTTGTATGGGAAGGTGAAAAAGGTAATGACATGGTGGGAATTCGCCAAGGATTGAAGCAAGGATGTCCTCTGTCTCCATTGTTGTTCATGCTTTATGTAAAAGGCATAGAAAGATTACTGGAAAACAGCAATTGGGGTTTGATTTATCCTACATTGGTAATGGACAAATGGTGTAACAGAAGGTCCCAGGACTGATGTACCCTGTCGTACGAACTAGCCCACTGCTGAATTTTCCTTAATTACATCCCTGACTGTTTCCCAAGCAGGAACCGAGCAGGGCGTGCCCCTCCCTCTAAGACAGACTTCAAACGGCAGCCGGAAGAGAGGTTTGTGTTTGAGTTTCTGCCTAACAGGATTATGTTTTCTGGTATATTCACATTACAATGGGACGCAATCATATCTTTTGGTTGTGCATAAGTCGTTCTTTACGAATTTTCTGATGCATTTTACTTTGAGGAATTCAATTAGTTCAGTAATGCCTTTGCACCACCCGAAGGGCCTGTGTGGTTCAGGATGATTTTTCTGTAACGTACAACGATGGCGACGCCACAATTTCTGCGACGTGGGAGTTTAACGAGACAGCATTAAAAGAACTTTACGCTTTGGCACGCTGCTCGTGTTGCGCTGAGAAGGCACTTCCACAAGGCACGTCTGCTCCCTTGTTGCAAGAGGTGCAATTTGCAAGGACCGCTCAGCGGCGCCACCTCCTCCCCATTGGCTGGGCCGTCACGTTCCCAATGACGCGTGCACTAGACACATCTTTAGTCATCCAGAACCGTGGAGCCGCCATGGCGCCGGGGAAGCGTACTCGGCTCGCATCCCAGAGGCCCGGGTTCGTTTCCCACCCAGACAGAAATTTACCAGATTTTCTTTTCAAAGCCATTGATTTACTTTGTTTAAAAGAACCTCTCTGAGAATTTTGACGTCAATCCGAGCATTTTTGACACGTCTTTATTCCTTGCGCCGTCCACAATTTTTGGTACGTCGGCAATTTTTGGTACAATCGCATGGAGGCGGCCTCCGCCGCCGGATTATCGCGAAATGGGGCATATATAATGCTTTTGCATTAAAAGGAAGGTGATCTTTACAGTACTTGCCACCTAGGCCCGATCTGCATATGCTTCGCCCAGTCATAAACATGAGCTTGAGCATAACCTCCAAATAGATATTTTACAGTAAATCAACGTGGTAATATAACAGTACATAAAAGAATGTGTCTTTATTCATTGGCTGCTAAAACCACATCTACCTAACCCCCTCTCGCACTGGCACCCTCTGTGTCAGGTTGTGGTAAAACATAGGGAGAAGGAACATGTATGCTGAAGATGTCAAAGGGAAGTGCGCCAATATAGAGGTTTGCAGAAGTGCAGCTTCCGTTGGCGTCTATGCTGATTTAGCGTAACGACAGCAGAGAAAGGCCAGGTGGCACGTACTGTAAAGATAGATTTCGAAGAAAAATTCACCGACGATTACGATACTCCCTAATGCGAAATTTGAGCGCAGCTCTAGACATGTTTTCATTTCGCGGTATATTGGCTGGCGCGGATAGTCTGTCTCGTGCGACATGTGCAAACGGGGCATGTGTGGCGCGACTGCCTCATTAATCTGGAGATTGCGAGAGCCAGCGCGTGGGTGACTCGTGGGCGCGATTCACAGCAGCCACCGTCGACAGACTTCCCAGACAACGTGCACTACTCTGGTGCCATCTCATAGCCATCATTGCTGTACTATGCTTTTCTTCTCACGCTTTTGCCATAGCCTCCTCCCCACTTTCTTCCTTGCATCTTTCAACCCCCACTTCGCTCCCCATTTGCTTTCATCTTTTACTGTGCTCGTTTGCTCGGTTACGACGCTTATGCAGAAACGGGCACTTAAGAGTTGCGCTATAAAACGCGTCAGCAGCTCCGCGCTTAGTCTCAGCAATGGCGGCTGCTCGACCAACGGGCGCACATAGGGAACTGTGAAACCGCAGCATATCCAAGAGCGTTGCCCACCGCTGTAAAATTTGTGGCGCTAGGCCTAACTAGAGTTTACGACGTACACCTGTTTCACATAATGCAATTTTCATCACACCGGAAGTGCAATCTCCGTCGCAGGCGTCGACCCCCCCCCATCTGCGACGGCAACCAACCGGTCACAAGTCACACCGATTGCAGCAATTTTTCGTCGAAATTGCGCCAAGAGCTGCGAGAGTTATTTCACGGTCTGTTTTGGGAAATTGCATCTGTCGCTCAACAAGCCCTGTACAGTAATTGAGTGGAGCCGTGGATTGCGCAAGCATTACGTACCATCAGGGCCGACACGCGAACAAGACAGATAAAACCTCGTAGGTCAGATTCGGTTCTGTGATTTCTATTCGTTTTTTTTACGCACTACGTAACTTATCAAGCGACGTTTTCATTTTACGTTGGCTTCGCGTGCTGATAGTACACACTTTTGCATGTCTTTCGGTTATTTCCCTGCTCTGCTAGTTGTAAATACTACGAAGTGTCTCTCATGAAAACACACAGCCTTTGGATGTCATCTCAATTTTCTGGTTTGTTCCGTACAAGCTACTCTCAATATACAAAAACGGCACAGTTATATCGTGGTATGCTTTTACGGATAGAACAATTTAATGAATATGTGACTATACCTCAAATGCTGTGGCGAGGGGATATGACATGATAGGACTAGTATCCGACATTTCAACGTCGCGCTATACACGCGACTGTTTAATTGCAGTCTGTTCATGTCGGCTTTCACACGCATTTTCCCCGTGAATTATCTCATTTCTAGGTTCTATTACTTCTGCTGCGAGAGGCGATTGCTTGTCAAGCATGCAAAGCGTACCTGTAAACTATATATCATATTGAATTTTCTACAGTAGCATGTTTAACACGTTCACTAGGAATAAACAGCATCGTCAATTTTACTTTGAGGCCTTAATGTTCGATAAATATCATTTAAACAGTTATATCTCTTTTTCCTGATGTATAATTTTTCTTGCACGGAAACCAATAAACCTTCAGTGTGTTGCAGACTTTGTGTCCTTACTACACCTGTAGTAACTCTCACTTTGAAAGGTAATTGTATATTGCACTTACTTCAGTGGATTGAATTTTTGTTTTTGCTGCTAGTAACATGACAGGCCATATTCTAAAAAACTACTTCGGTGTAAGCATTCCTTACTTTCCTTGCTTTTCTCTCTCTACCTTCTGTCAAACACATGCAACAATGTGGAAAACAGACAAACACGTTGTTTTTTTTTTAAAGCACATAACACATTTAACAAAAGCAAATTGAAATCGTGCAGTGAAGTGAGCTGGTTGCATCCCTTCCTGCATAAGATGGCATCCTTACTAGGGTGGATGGTTCTTGCATGTCTACAGCTAATAAAGTGTGTATACATATCAATAGACAGCGACAAAGTTGCTAATGAGATTGCATTTACATGTAAAACTGGATAAACTCATAACCATATCTTGTTATTACTGCATATATAAAATAAGTATCACATGACTTCTAAGATATACAAAGATATACCACATAAAGATATACCACAAAGATATACCAAATAAATATACAGATACAGATATACAGATACAAATATACAGATATACACAAAGATATACCACATAAAGCCAACAGACAACGAAGCCAAGGAAAGCATTGGGAAAATTAAGTATAGTTGAAATTGGAATGTAGAAAATAATGAAGAAAAGGGAAATGAAAGTGGACGAAAAGATAACTTGTCGCCGGCGGGAGCCGAACCCGCAACCTCCGCATTACGCGTGTGTTGCATTACCAATTGTGCTACGGCAACGGCCATCAACTTGTCCACTAGCTTGGGTATTTATGTTTACTAGATCTAGCCCTAGGAGTGTTAGCCAACGCCACTCAGAACCATGGTGGGCGGATGAACATCCTTTTTAGCCCGATGGTGTCACGATACACGTGACCTTGGTAGAGCAGGCACGTGGCTAATAAACCCTCGCATGCTACCTAATGACATCAAGACTGCCAGATTCGAGACCCTCGTAATGAAATACGAAAAAAGAATGGGAACCGAGGGGCTCGATTTTATTAGTCATAACCACATAAAGCCAACAGACAACGAAGCCAAGGAAAGCATCGGGAAAATTAAGCGCCATAGCACAATTGGTAGTGCAACGAACGCATAATGCGGAGGTTGCTGGTTAGGCTCCCGCCGGCGACAAGTTATCTTTTCGTCCACTTTCATTTCCCTTTTCTTCATTATTTTCTACATTCCAATTTCAACTACACTTAATTTCAACTACACCTACAACAATCCGGCGAGAACTTCACATCCTACATTGAGGATATTGTATACCTCTGCCGTCGCATCAACCCTGCTATGTTCGCAGCTGATAAAATCAGACACATCATGAAGGGGATCAAGAACGACACTTTCCAAATGCTCATTGCCAAAAATCCCCAAACTGTCACAGATGTGGCTCAGCACTGTCAGAGCTACGACGAGTTGCGGAAACAGCGCATTTCTACATGACTCCCAAGCTCTGACTCGGCCTCGGCATTTAACTGTAGGCGCCGTTTTTACTGACACCACAATGTTAATGCAGCAGGTCCAGCAGTTTGTTCGAGAAGAAGTGGCATGGCAATTGTCCCTTGTTCCTTGTGTCCCGGCCTCAGTGCAGAGGCTTGCTCCGACGCTACGACAGGCCATAGAGGAGCAAATTTCTGAGACGCTACCAACCACCTTCCAGCATCCGCCTGTTTCCGCTCCTCTGACCTACGCTGAAGTCGCACACAGACAGTCACCAGCAATGCCACTCAGCCCGGATCCTGGTCGACCAGCAAATGCCTTCTACGCTACGCGTGCGCTTGTCCACCCGAACCCGCCACCTTTTCGCCGTCCTGCACCGCCGTCCTCTAATCCTTGGCGCACCCTGGACAACAGACCTATTTGCTACTTCTGTTGTCTACCTGGCCATGTCGCACTTTTCTGCTGTCATTGTGACTTCCATCCTAGTGCGGGCAAAGACAATCAAGGCTACTTTCGTTCTGAGCCACTGCACCCGATCTCCTCCCACTCAACGATGGACACCTACTCACCGAATCGATGTGGCTACGACACACATCGGTCGCCCTCACCACGTCGCCGTTCACTTTCCCCAATGGTCCGTCGCCCCCCACCAGTCCAAATGGAAAACTAGACATCGCAGTTCCAGAGGCAAGAACTGCGCTCGTGTCGACAACTTCAAGGCCTCGATTTCTACCTGCGAACGAAATAACCGTGAATAGGTGTTCTGTGCAAGCACTCCTCGATACTGGAGCCGCTGTGTCTGTTCTTAGTGGAGAACTGTGCTGCAAGTTTAAAAAAGATAACAATATCGCTTTCCAATGTCCCCCTGCGTACCGCAACCATGCACCACATTCAACCTTCAGTGGCATGCACAGCTCGCTTGTGATCCAGGACATTTTGTATGTAGTCGAAGTTTTTTCACCATGTTCTCACAACGTTATTTTGGGTTGGGACTTTCTCGCTACTAACCATGCCATTGTTGACTGTGCGCGTGCCGAACTTGAGTTGTCGCCGATGTGTGACGCCGCATCTGACAAGCCACCTTCTTCTCGAGTGGTCGTCGCCGCGAACACTGACATCCCTCCTTTGTCTTCTGTTTTTGTGCCACTTCCTTGCGGCTATGCTTCTTCCACCGCCCTGTTTGCGCCCTCCGAAGCCTTCAGCTCTCGAAAAAACTTCCTCCTCCCTTTTGCTGTTCTCACAGTCGAAAACTCTTGCAGCGTCCATTTATGTGACGAATCTGTTCTTCCACAGCCACGTTATTCCGTGGTGAATGTATAGGTCTGCTTGAGAATATTGATTCCGCATACTCTACTCAACTGCCTGACAACACGATAGGTCTTCCCGTCGACAACATTACTCCTGCTACCACCGCCGATTCATCCTCCTTAGAGGCATTCCTTCCTTCAGTTGATTGCAATCTCCCGCCTGCGCAGGGTACCCAACTCTTGGATCTGCTCGCCCCCTTTTGGATGTCGTTCGATCATATGCAATCTTCCTTGGGCCGCACATCCGCCATCGTTCACCACATTGACACTGGTACCCATGCACCTCTGTGCCAGCGTCCATACCGAGTTTCTCACGAACAAGTCAACGACATGCTTCATCGTGGCATAATACAGCCCTCACACAGCCCTTGGGCCTCCCCAGTTGTGCTGGTGAAGAAAAAGGACGGTAGTGTTAGATTTTGCGTTGATTATAGGCGTCTTAACAAGATAACATGAAAAGATGTTTATCCGCTGCCCAGAATCGACAACGCTCTTGACTGCTTGCAAGGAGCAGAGTTCTTCTCCTCTTTGGACCTTCGATCTGGGTACTGGCAGGTCCCTATGAATGAAACTGACCGTCCCAAGACTGCGTTTGTAACCCCAGACGGTTTATACGAGTTTAACGTGATGCCGTTCGGCCTTTGTAATGCACCTGCCGCCTTTGAACGTCTCATGGACAACATTCTTAGAGACCTCAAATGGCACATGTGTCTTTGTTACCTGGACGACATCGTAGTCTTTTTGAAGGACTTCGCCTCCCATTTGAAGCGCCTCTCAAGCGTCCTGACTTGCCTTTCAGACGCTGGATTGCAAAGCTTTGCGCCGTCGCCGAGTTCCCCAGGCCGTCTAGCTGAAAGAACTCCGTAGCTTTATCGGCATGTGTTCTTACTTTTGCCGATTTGTGCATAATTTCGCGTCCATAATCGGCCCCTTAAAAAGACCCTGAAACGATTTTGACGATTGTGTACAAATGTACTGAGTCGTTAGAGTAGGTCCTTCTGATCATTAATTGACGCATCTAAGCACTCCACGTAAAGCGTGTAATTTATTATAAGGTTTTAAAAATGTACATCACTGCCGATTGCAGCACGCCAAGCGGCTGATTTTTTTGCCCAGGTGACGTGTTTTGCCCAGAATACGTCACTGGTCCAGCTATCCGATTGGCTGCCCAGGGCACGTCATCGATAATTTTTCCAACATTATGGTGAACAAATGTTGTTTGTAATAGTTTAGATGTTAGTTAATTTGTTTCTATAAAAAGAAAGTAACAGAAAGAGAATGCACAAGGACATGTATCACTACACAAAAAGCACTTCCGGCCCACAGCAAGTGTCGTCTGCTTGTGTTACAACGTGCTCCGTGTTGACGAGAGCTGCGCGGTCAGTGTTGGTCTTGTTCTTTCTTTTCGTAAGCACCATGGTTCGCCCTTGCGTTGTGGGCTGCAAAGCGATCGGCGACATGTCAAGCTGCAACATCATGCCCCGCTGCAAGGCAGCAGACGAGCGCAGTGGCTACAGCGCATCGGACTGACAGTATCGAAACGGCTCCAGCATCTACGCGTCTGCGGCCGTCACATCACGTCGAAGCATTGCCACAATAGAATTTAGCTTGTCCGGTATTCAGGTGAACGCAAGCGCAAGTGTACTGGCCGTTTTACCACGTTTTACGTGATGAACGGAGGGGCAAACGTGAACTGCTTGCACAGTGCAGCCACCTGGCGGCACAAAGCTCAACCAAACACACAGCTAATATGGCAGTAACCAAGTTTTTTCTACTTTGCTGCTGGCTAAAATTTTTGGCAGGAGCGTAATCTTAAACACGTCTTTTTATATGTTTCAATTGTTTTACACTTGGTTACAGGAATATTAGATCTGTATTTGGCTGTTTGAGCTCTGCGCCACCAGATGGCTGGACCGTGCATGCCAATCAGGCTGCTCACGTACGTCTACGAAGCTCCTTCATCACAGCGGTATGGCGAGCCTTTAGTTTACGCATCTGGATATCCGACAAAACACCCAGCCCTCCTGTGGTTACCGGAATACCGGACACGCTCGGCGCTGCGACAGGACGCTCACAACGCACGCTGCTTGATCGCTCTCGCTGGGGATCAACGGCCGGGCGGCTAGCGGAGAGGTTGACGAGCATGGAGGTTTGGCGAGCCTTCGCGCGCTGGCTCCAAGACAACCGGAAATAGACGACAACGTACGTCACAACATGACGTAGAGCCAGCGCAGGTGGAGCTTATCCCCGATCACTCGGCGAGCGAGTTGAGGAGGAAATGCATGGCTAGGGAGGAGGGTAACTTGTAATTGTCCGTAGCTCTCTTAATATGAGACGCTTCACTTAAATTGTGATGCGAATGTTTTACTGTAGCTGCACCCTACGCGTCTACAAAATTTGTCTGGACCGTTTCAGGGACCCTTTAACGCAGCTGCTTGCCAACAGCCAAGGCATCTCGGCGTGATCTACTGCTTGCGAACACGTGTTCGCCACATTACGCCATCTTTTGATATCACCACCTATTTTATGCCACTTTGACCCGGACGCTCCCACAGAAATCCACACGGACGCTAGTGGAGTAGGCCTCGGCGTTATTCTTGCCCAGCGTAAGTCTGGCTTCGAAGAGTACATCATCTCTTACACCAGCCGCACTTTCACCAAAGCAGAAACTAACTATTCAGTCACCGAGAAAGAATGCCTTGCAATCATTTGGGAAATCGCTAAATTTCAACCTTACCTATATGGCCGTCCATTTGACATCGTTACTGATCACCATGCCCTGTGCTGGTTGTCGTCGTTAAAGGACCCCTCTGGTCGCCTTGGGCGCTTCGTCTACAGTACTATGGCATCCGTGTTGTCTACCGGTCAGGCCGTAAGCATTCGGATGCCGACGCTCTTTCGCGCTCACCACTGCCCGATGAGTATGGTGCTGCGTCTGTCTCCAGTTACGATTCTTCGTCTCTTACATACGTAGACATGCCAGCTGAGCAACACCGGGATCCTTGGATAGCCTCTCTGCTGGAGCATTTATCTCAGCTGTCGCCACGCACCTACGACCGCTCGCTTCGGCGCACTGCTCGTCACTTTGCCATTCGCGATGGGCTTCTGTACCGCCGCAACTACCTATTTGATGGCCGTAAATGGTTGCTAGTGATTCCTTGCCATTTACATTCCGACATCTGTGCCTCTTTTCATGTGGATCCGCAATTCGCCCATGTCGGTGTACTGAAGACGTATACACACCTCCGGCTTCGATACTACTGGCGCGAATGTACCGCTTCGTTCGGCAGTACGTTCACTTGTGCTCCAAGTGCCAACGCAGCAAGAGCCCACTTCACAAGATTACAGGGCCGCTCCAACCATTGCCTTATCCCTCCCGGCCTTTCGACCGTATCGGCATTGCCCTCTACCGTACACCCCAGATGACAACCGCTGGGTTATTGTCGTCGTGGACCATCTCACGGGCTACGCCAAAACTTCAGCGCTTCCGGTGGCCACAGCACGGGAAGCTGGCTTGGTCATCCTTCGCAACCTTGTTCTTCGACACGGTACGCCTTGCGAGCTACTGAGTAACCGTGGTCATTCATTCCTATCCGAAGCTGTAGAAGCCCTCCTCCACGAATGCAACATTGTCTATAAAACTACAAGCGCATATCATCTGCAAGCTAATGGTATGACTGAGCGCTTTAATCGTACTCTCGGCGACATGCTCGCCATGTACGTTTCCGCTGACCACACTAACTGGGACCACATCCTTCCCTTTGTTACGTATGCTTGCAATAGCGCCACTCAGTCTACCACGGGATTCTCTCCCTTCTTTCTTCTTTATGGTCGTGAACCTTCCTCATTTATAGACACGATTATTTTGTATCGCCCCAATGCTTCAAAATCTACTACTCTATGCGAAGCCGCCATTTATGCCGAAGAATGTCGTCAGCTCACCCACTCACTCACCGCGCAAGATCAGGCCAGGCAGAAACATAATCATGACGCAAGCTTGTCTTTTCCTTCATATTCACCTGGAACGCTAGTATGGCTCCGCATTCCTTCCTCTACTCCTGGCCTTTTCACAAAGTTGAGCTCAAAGTATCATGGCCCTTACCGGCTTCTACAACAGACGTTCCCGGTCAACTACGTCATTGAGCCTATTCACCCATCTTCGAACCAATGGTGTCGCGGACGCAAAACTGTTCATATCGACCGACTGAAGCCGCACTATGACCCACCTGTGCTGCCTGTTCCATAGGTCGCCAGGATGGCTCCTTTTTTGCCTGGGAGTGATTGTAGTGACAAATACGGACGCTAGCAGAAGACGAAGAAGATGTTTGTTGTTGGTGGTGCTCGCCTTCGCCCTGTTTGGCCGTTGCCTGTTTCTGCGCATTCATATAAACGACGAGTGCATTTACCCTTAAAAGCATACTTTTAATATATATATATATATATATATAAGAACGCTTACATCACTGCAAGTACAACATTCAGAACATGATACAAACTCGCGCGTATAATAAGATGCACACGAATGCTAAATACCCGCCACAGTGGCTCAATCAGCTAAGGCGTTGCGATGCAGAGCACGAGATCGCGGGATCGAATCCCGGCCGCGGCAGCCGCATTTTGCCTCCATCGAAATGCAAAAACGGCTGTGTGTTTGCGTTGTAGTGCATGTTAAAGAACCCCAGGTGGTCAAAAATTAATCCGGAGCCCTCCACTACGGCGTGCCTCATAATCATAATTGGTTGTGGCACATAAAACTCCAGCAAGAAGAAGAACGAATGCTAAATACATGTACAGACGGAATCACACTTTGGCCCACTTGGCTGCGATCTATTGCAAAAAAAAGAAGAAAAAAAGAAAGCACAGGCCAACACTGCCATGAGACCAAGCATGATCATGCCACTTGCCGGGTCCATGGGCTATAGGAGAAACATACGTGGAACCTAGCAGTTACCGCGAGGTAGCAGCTACAGATGCTGTCGCATTCCGCAGCCGGCCACTCAACCGCTCAAGCGTGTTCAGTGTGTACTTGTACTTAGCCACACCTTCATTGTCTGTTTGTTAAAGTTTTAATGTGGGGTCCTAAAAAATTAACGATATTTGGATTATGAAATTAGTAAAGGTACACAGTTTTATTCCATTGTTCGTGAAGAAAACACATATGAAAGCTTACGAGAAGAAAGGGAACCGAGGGGTCCGATTTTTAATAAGCATATCATAAGAAGCCAACAAACAATAACACCAAGGACAACATAGGGGAAATTATTTGTACTTAATAATTGAATTAAAGAAATGATAAATAATGGAAATGAAAATGGATAAAAAAACAACTGTCCGCAGGTGGGGAACGAACCCATGTCTTCGCATTACACGTGCGATGCTCTCACCATTGAGCTACCGTGAAGCCGTTTTCCCATCCACTTTCTGGGGTATTTATGTTTTAAAACTATAACTAACCCTGCGAGTGTTAGCCAGCACTCAGAATGGCTCCGCGTAGCTCAATGGTGAGAGCATCACGGAGCCATTAGGAGTGGTGGCGCTGGCTAACACTCCCAGGGTTAGTTATACAGTAAAAGCTCGATGATACGAATCTCACGGGGTCACGAAAATTATTCGTATTAGCCGAAATTTGTATCATCGAAACACAATTAAAACTACTGTCGAATCTCGATAATTCGAACTCGAAGGGGCCCGAAAATTTGTTCGAATTAAAAGGACGTATTTTTGAAGTATTCGTGCACCATAGCACGATGCATGAACGGTGCGAGTCGTGAAATATCGCGGCACGCAAGCGCATAGCAAGCGCGGGCCACGAAACTGCCCACGCGGGCTAACGGTCGCTTCCCGATAACGACAGAAAACGAAGCTTCAGGGAGCGAGCGGGCGGCGCCGGCACACGGGTGCGCGCGGAGACCGTCGAAGGTGAGGGAGGAGGGCGCGCCAGGGAAGCGGATTTGGCCGCGTCAACTCTGCCGCTTCGGTGGCTCCCCTCGCCCTCCCTCTCAACTCCCTCGTAGCTCTCTCACCTTCGACTCCGTGCGCACGGAGATGTGCGCGCCCGCCGCCGTGCTGGCGCCAGCTTATTTTAGCCGCCCCCTGAAGTTTCGTTTTCTGCCGTTATCGGGAAGCGAGCGTTTGCGGGCGTGGCAGTTTCGTTGGCCCAACTGTGCCTTCGCCGCTGCTTCCCTCTGCGTTGCTGCCGCAGCGTCCAAGGTCAACGTGTGACTAGTAAATAGAGGAGAAGGGTTCACTGCCATTTTATCCGCGTGGCTGAGACGTCGGCACTAGTGTGTGCTAGAATACGGTTGTCTAGAACACTCTAGTCGGCACGTACACGCTTGTTCCGGCGCGATGCAGAAACGGCGACCTTGCAATTTGAGAGAGGGGGAAATTTCCGCCGCGGGTTCTTTTTTTTTCCCCCGTTCCTTCGCGCGCGGCATTGAGGGGTCTCCTGAGCTTTTGCTCTACGGCGGTGTCGGAGCAATGCCGGTCGGAGGCGCCGCCGCGTTATTTGGCGCGCTGCTAAGAGCATTGTTGGTGCGCGGTATGTTCGAAATAAGCGTGTTCGAATTAACGAGATTCGACTGTAGCTAAATTAAAGAGTCAGAGGTGAACTCACTCAGGCACATGTACGTAAAAAGCTTGAAGCGCCACCGCTTCAAACTCTTCGCGCCCAGTCGCGGAGTCCGCGCTGTCCGGCGCCGCGCCTCCGCACCAAAAGAGGAGAGAAAGCGCGTGACTGCGCGCTGTTCTCTTTCGCGGCCGTCGGTGGGGCGGCGTTTATTTGTATCAACCGACACAGGCTGAAAATCGATTCGTAACAACCGTTCTCTAGCACGATGCAAAGTAATGGGGCTAGGCCGGGACCACAGAAATATTTGTATCATCCTGAAATTCGTATTAGCCGTGATCGTATCATCGAGCTTTTACTGTAGTTGTAAAACATAAATACCCCAGAAAGTGGATGGGAAAACAGCTCCGCGGTAGCTCAATGGTGAGAGCATCGCACGTGTAATGCGAAGACGTGGGTTCGTTCCCCACCTGCAGATAGTTGTTTTTTCATCCATTTTCATTTCCATTATTTATCATTTCTTTAATTCAATTAATAAGTACAAGTAATTTCCCCTATGTTGTCCTTGGTGTTATTGTTTGTTGGCTTCTTATGATATATGAAAGCTTAGAGATATCGATGCTTAACACTTTCCCTCAGAACAATATGTAGTATGCTGTTGACATTCAAGCAGCCTTTCAACAGCAAGAAAAGGAATCAGTCTCCCCTGTTTTGAGCATTGGGTCAATGCAGTCTGTTCAGGAATACCAAATTAGCTGGTACCTTAAGGCTTTCCTTGCACTTGCTTACTTTGTTCGATTAATTTAGTTTGAAACGGCTCCTTTCAGCATGCACAGACATTGATCTAATGCAGGTTAAGTACATGACTAACTTAACAAATTGGGATGCTTTCTTTAATTTCTAGTGAAGGAACTTGTTTTAGCATAGGTTATTGGTAATCTGGGGTTTTCATCCTCACTTTAAGATAATGAGCCGCAGCAGGTAGAAGCACACGCCGGTCAGCGAGATTGGCCGATAGCTTCCTTCTTTACGCTTGCCACTATGAGTACAAAAATTCCAGCACTTTATTTAGCTATTAAAAAACTCCATGTACTCCTAACAGTATATTTAATGCTTGTCATGGTGATACGCCGCCGCACTATGTACTACAGCATTAAGCTTCTAGGTACAGATTCACAGTATCCTAACAGCACGAGACACAGGATCAGAAAGTAGACGACGCCCGTGTCTGTTAGAATGCTATGATGCTACGTACACAAGTGACTGCAGCTCCTAAAAATTGTGGTGTCGGGTTTTACGACTTTCAGAATGTTCAGAGAGGACTTCTATACCTACTCAAACTGGTACAGCGCAACAAGAAAAAGAAGAAACAGCCGAGCCGGCCAAAAGAAGGAACAGAGCCTGTTCCTTCTGTTTGGGCCGGCTTGGCTGTTTCTTTCTTTTATTGTTGCACTGTACCAGTTTGAGAATGAAATACCAACTCACCTAATCCTGAACACTAGCGGACTTCATTTCTTGTACATCGGGCTCCCTCCTACCTTCTTCTAGAAATGTATCTTTAATTGTTAACTTAATAGCCTTCAACGTGTGTCGTGCGCGTTCTCTCACGTACTGCATTCCAGTCAAGCTACTTCTACGCGACATCAGATCACTGTTAGCAGGCATGGATAGTCATGGGACAAGTATAAAAAAAGCAGCGCTCTGTCCCTTCTTTTGGCTGGCTTCTTGTTGCGCTGTACCAGTCTGAGAATGAACTTGACCAATCGTCAACACGTAATTACAGCATACGTGCCACGATGGACGAACCAGGTTGGTGCTAACATTGAGGTTCACAACCCAAATACCATTCCAGGTTCAGTGATCACACACAGATAACTTGTGGCTTCCTTCAGGGGCAGACGTGAGCTTTCGAGTTGGTGCTTGCTGCTGCATTTGGTTCCAAAGTATGCTATTAGCAGGCACCGCTTATGGGCAATTACGAGCAATATACACACATCGTTTCTTCAGGAGCTGACGCTAAGCACAGGTAGCGCGAGGACCTCACTGCTGCAACACGACGACTTTGCTGCAACCGAATTCCGAACACTGCATATGCAATGCGGGTAGCTATGGGTATGGGCTTGTTGCTAGGCCATCTTCTAATTTTTTTTTAGCGCCGACATAATGACACGGACAGAAAGGGCACAGCACACAGCGCTGAATGACCAGCCGCGAACAGCTTTGAACGTCGGCCATGTCTCCTCGCACTGAACTTCATTAACCGCTATTGCGAACTCCAAAATAAATTTAAACTTTAAAGCATTTTTAAATTACAAAGCACGCATAATATTTGCTCCTATTACAGACAGGTCAATACACAGGTTTTTTTCATTACATTCGAAAAATTATGGCGCGTGTGCCACAAAACCAGCTTGGAAGGTATCATGAGTGATGTGTTCCCGTACTTCACCGTCAATTCAGTCATGCGACCTGGGTTGTTAGGAATTAACCACTTGATGCCCCAGCGTCATCCTGGGCACTCCGTGTTTGGTCCTACTGAGCAGGTTAACATGTTTTGTACAAATACTGTCCACGGCGGCCGCATTTCTATGTCGGAGAAATAGAAGAACGCCCGTGTACCGTGCATTCGGTGCGCATTAAAGCACCCAATGTGGTTGAAATTAATACCGAGTTGGCCACTATACGATCTACTTCAAAATCGTGGCTTCGGCATGTAAAACCCCAGAATAAAAAAAGCATGTTTCACACTACAGAGAAAGCGATGCTGATTTGCAGGATGATATCCGTGCGGTGCGGTCCCCAGTCCGGTGCCGAGGTGTGCGTGTCATGCTCACCCCAGCAGCAAGACTTCTATCCGTCGACGTTGGTGCGCGACCGCAAGTGGCACAACCTGAGTGGTGCCTTCCGCGAAGTCTGCCTGGCACGCATGCAGGGACGCTCGTTCCTTTCCAAGATGGAGCACCTCATGGCTGCACTCACAACCTGACGACAATAAACGCCCCTTTCACACGCACTGTGGGCTCATCTCATTCCTGTGCCGCCTCGTTAACATCGTTTGTGGTTTAAGTGTCTTTCAGCGTGGCAAGTATTACGATAGGAACCAGCCACGGTCTCCACTCTCGTGAACAACCAGTCGGGTCCAGGAGAGGGCCATGATGAAGTGCAGCGTCATTTCCTACGTTGAGTGCAGGGTTCGGAAGGTGAACCAAGTGTTTTCGGCGGCGCCTGACCCGGTGATGCCATCAGTAAATTTCATTTCTCCTTAAGGGCCCAAAGGTACAGTGTACTAGAATAGGGGTAGTGGGCGCAGCGGCGCCGGGCGCTTGATGCCGATGTCACCTTGAATACGGAGCCACGTAATGGCGGTGCTTGCGAATGCAATGTAGACTTACTATATATGCTCCCTATGGGAGCAGAGTTGCGCATGACTTTTCCGGCACTGCTCGAACCGCTATTCGCTGAGCGCCATCACGTGGCGCAAAATGACGTCAAATGTTCAACTGCGCCCCTGCGTAGCCAACTTTATGGGCACGACGGCGACTCGACGTGTTTCCGTCGGTGCCATCGTCATTGCAATCAAGGGATCATCGAGCGTGCGGCGTGCATTTCATTCCGCGACTCTGGTTGAGGTACGTACGGTATTCGACGATATTAAGTCAAGGACCTTGGTGAAGTGCTACGAAACACATTATATTGGCACTTGTATTCAAGTACAAGGTGGTGGTTTGGAGCAGAGGTCGAATACCCGGCTTTAAATCTGCAGGCCGTAAGTTCGAATCCTACTCCAGTCCACCACATTTTCAGGCATGGAGTGGTGCCTGACACCGGCAAGAAAAAATATATTGCCGACAGCTAGTGGGGCTATACTGGTTCAGGTGCAACCAAACTAGGAAGGCCCACTAAGCTTCATCAAAGTCACTCCCTCACCAGAACAGGAATTGGCCTCCCTGGTGCAGTATTCGGCCACTACCTCCCTCATGACTCCGACAATTAGGCGAATATCTCAGCAACCTTTGGTTTGCAGATGACGTTGTCCTATTCAACAACAATGGAGACGAATTACAGCAAATGATTGAGGACCTTAATCGAGAAAGTGTAAGAATTGGGTTGAAGGTGCATATGCAGAAGACAAAGATAATGTTCAATAGCCTGGTAAGGGAACAAGAATTCAGGATCGCCAGTCAGCCTCTAGAATCTGTAAAGGAGTACGTTTATCTAGGTCAATTACTCACAGGGGACCCTGATCATGAGAAAGAAATTCACAGAAGAATAAAATTGGGTCTGAGTGCATACGGCAGGCATTGCCAAATCCTGACTGGGAGCTTACCACTGTCGTTGAAAAGAAAAGTATACAATCATTGCATTGTACCGGTGCTAACATATGGGGCAGAAACTTTGAGGTTAACAAAGAAGCTCGAGAACAAGTTAAGGACCGCACAAAGAGCAATGGAACAAAATATCTTCGGACTAACGTTAGGAGACAGGAAGAGAGTGGTGTGGATCACAGAACAAACGGGGATAGCCGATATTCTAGTTCGCATTAAGCAGAAGAAATGGAGCTGGGCAGGCCATGTAATGCGTAGGATGGATAACAGATGGACCATTAGGGTTACAGAATGAATACCAAGTGAAGGGAAGCGCAGTTGAGGTCGGCAGAAAACCAGATGGGGTGATAAGTTAGGAAATTTGCAGGCGCAAGTTGAAATATGCTATCGCAAGACAGGGGTAATTGGAGATCGCAGGGAGAGGCCTTCGTCCTGCAGTGGACATAAAATGTAGGCTGATGATGATGATTCCAGTATGATGGGGTGCAGCGCACCCAACTGCACAAACCGCACGGAAGGCGGCAAAGCTTTTTATGCAGTGCCGTGCGGACAGACAGACGTGCACCGGCGGCTGATATGGTTACTACGTATGGACTGAGACCGAACGGCTCCCAAAGAGACCAGGATATGCGAGGTGAGTTCGTCTTGTTTACTCATAAAGCAGCATTTATATCGAGGCACACCCCTGTTAACGCTGAAATGCGCACGCCTGACATGAGAGGTTGTTCACTTGTAAGATTCTGGCCTATATGTGCTGCACAACACAGATGTGGGACAAAGAATGAAGAACATGTCGGTGTCGCGCTGCGCATATACGCCAAGAATGTTAACCATGTTAGCCTACTAACTCGCCCAATTCGCTGTGTTGCTTGTATGATTTTTCCGACTATGTGGGTCTAAACAGTCTGTTCGAAACTGTAAATACTAACAGCTGCAATTTGCCCACTGCGGCCTGGTTTTTCTCTCCTCTGTTTTTTTGTTGGCCTTCTAATTGTCCATGTAACGTTGGTTGATGTACGTGCTGGTGTTCATTGTTTTGTAAGAAGCGGAAATCTCGCTCGGTCCCGCTTATGAGACAACTGTGATAGCCTCAGCATTTACCGCCCGCAATATCTTGCTTGTTCGATCGGCCTTAGTCGAAATGAGGAATGTAAAATTCTGCCTGTATGTTTAATAAGCGTTCTGTTATAGTAAATTGATCTTAAAGGGCCCCTAAACCACCCAGAGGTCTAAATTTAGTTGTGGTGTTGCAGTTGTGCACGAGTCTACAACGAACACGTAGCCGCGAGAATTTTTTGAAATGGTGCCGTAATAGCGGAGTTACACGCGTTTGATGATCAAAAAACGGCCCTCGCTCATTTCGCTCTTTCCTTCGCTACGGCTGGTCTCTCCTCCTCACCGATTGCTGCTCCAAATGTCACGTGACATACGTCATCGCCAACGCGCCTCTGAAAACACTGCCTACTTCCGCTTAAGGCACGTCCACGCTAGCCATGCTAGCGGCACATATGCGGACGACGATAAAGCCTCCAGTCTGCCGCGCGAGAGGTGTCCAAAGTAGACGACAGTTCAGCCGGCGCCCCGCCCGCTGCACAATCAACGGGCCAATTGACGATGGCGAAGCTGCGCGCCTCTGCCACCGGCAACGAAAACATCGGCTGCAGCTGAGTGCACGGCTACCGACGGGTGACGACTGGCTCGGCTGTGCTCGCATCGTAAAATATTACGGCTTGTGAGCGTCGGTAATTCATTTCGAAGCGCCGTCCGCTTTAGCTTTAAGGGAACCGGAAAAGGCCTAGCGACGATATCGGCGCCGTCGAGCGATCAGCGGCGGTGAGGCTGCCGCACAAATGAGTCCCGGTCTCATCCTCTCTACGTACGGCAAGGAAATCTCGTCGCTCGCGAGCAAAACCGCTGTCGAACGGTGGCCCGCGAATGGCAAACGGCGTGCCCTGTGTTGCGCGCACGTCTGGAAAGGCCAACACTGTCGCACTCTGTTCGCGCAGCTAATGAGACCACTACGCATGACTGTGTTGGAAAACGAGCGATTTGGCACTTGCGTTGCGGGCCGTAATTGCCTATGCGCAAGCGCACAAACGAGCAACACGGCGAGGACGAGCAGGGAGCGCGCGTACCTGCGAGCAGACAAACCGGAAGTCATACGTTCTTGTTCGACCAATGGACATCGTTTCCGCCGTTGACATCACCAGATTCCCCCTGCTGACATCATGACGACCGCTGGGGTTACCGGAAAGGCGAGGGGAGGAGGACGGCATTGTTTTTTTGGTTTTGTGGCGCGCCCATGGCGCGTAGCACTGCAGCGTTTGGCATCGTTGATCGTGACGGCATTCTGAACTCGATGCGCCTGTTTACTTGCAATGTTCAAAAAATATCTGAGGTGGTTTAGGGGCCCTTTAATGACTTGCATTCTCATTTTGGGATGGAGGGTCATGCACAGACATACAGATGATAGTCATCTACACTACTACAGTATAGACCACTTATAACGTAACCGCTTATAGTGCAGGACCGGATATAGTGTGGTCTCTTCAGACTCCCGTTAATTTTCCCATAGCACTCCATGTAGTATACACGTATCGCTTATAGACCACACCATGTTTGTAAACAGTGGTAGGCACCGTCGATATATTTTAACCCCTATAGCCACGTTGCGTAGGCTCCGCCCACGTCCGCCGCCCCCGCTTGCACGCGAGGATGGCGCTTTTTTTTTTTTTTTTTTTGAATCGGATGGGGGTGGAGACGGTGCTAAAACCACGATTTCATTATGAAGCAAACGGTAGTGGGGGCGCCGGATCAATTTCGACTACGTGAGTTTCTTTAACGTGCACCCAGGGAAACGTTCTTGCATTTTGCCTCCATCGGAATACGGCCGAACGAGACGGTAGGCCTAGGTCGCTGACCGCCGCAGTGACGGACGACAGCGCTTGCGATCTGGCCTGCAGCTCATCATAGTGTTTCACAACACGATTAACGTGGGCTTAAATGAATTGGTGCGAATGGCAAACGGTGTCTTTGGTGCGATTAGCAAACGAAACGTAGTATACTTGCAAGCCAGTCGTGCCGCCTTGCCGAGACGGCCGGTGCTTAGGTTTCCGTCCGCGAGACGAAATGCCGTCGGATCGTTGATCTCGATCGCACCAGTGGTTTAGTACTGGGCACTGCTTTACGAAACACGCGCAAGTTCGAGATAGTTTTGTTTTATTAAGAACTATTTCATGTTAAAGACAAGCAGTAGCCGATTTCTACGTCACCGTGAGCGGCGCCAGAAGCGATCGCCTCGGTGATGGGACTGACGAGGTACCGTCTCAACCTAGTAACGTTGGTACCGACAGCGACGCCGGCTGTGTAAGACCGCGCAGTCTGAGCTGTAGGCCACGGCCGTCCGATCCCTCCAACTCTGCACTAACCCTGTACATGTTATTTTGCGCTTGAAATTTAATTGACACGTTTAGGCGCGTTTATGACATTCACACTGCAATTATAACGCATCTATGACTGTGCTGCCTGCGTATGTGAACGTGTGATAGGATATCTACACTGCAAGTGGCACAATTCTTTGAGATGAAAATAAATTTGAATGTGACGTGCTTTGTGGGGCATCTGCTCGCTAGCTCGATCTACATTCGAGGCTAATCCTAATCTATCTTTCCCACAGTGCAGCAAGAAATTGTAATAACACGCTAATAACGATCCTAAGATCATCGGTTGGCTCATGCACGCCACTCAAAATAAAGAGAAGCTTAACGGTTACGAAATGTTTAGCGCAATGGATGATCTGGTATGAGAATCCAACTTTCGCTTTTTACAGTGGCGGCCCATTGCTTGCAACGGTTTTCATCAACAGGAAACCTATGAAAACTTTAGCCTCTTGCGTATTTCGACGCAACTCAGCACGGCGACCTACTGCATTTCCTTCGTTGTAAGATCATAGAATAAAGACCTCACACATGGAACCGCACAACCACCCGCGAAACCCAGCGGCTGCTGTGGTAGGCGTGACACGGGCGGCGGCTCGGCGGCGGAGTGCCTACCATGCGAAACAAAATTGCCAGTGACTGCTGTGCCGCAGTGCACTCTAGACGAATCCACACAGACACGGCTCCAGCAACGCACGGAAGTGACGTCACTAAAAGACAACGTCACACGCACGCGTATTTCCGGTTTTTTGTGGGCGCGTAGTTTGATTTTATGTTGTTCGCACATGGCATTCGGTTGATTCAGTACGCATCCCGTAAGCCGCGCTTGCGGGTCGTGCTTTTCTGCTGCCACTGGTGCTGGTCCCAAGGCCTGGTTCTGCTGCATCCTCGCAAGCCTTTAACATCATCCTTTTATATGCGCGAAATCTGCATTTGAGCGTTATTTTATATTTACTGGCGTTATATTAATCTTTTCTAATAAGTATTTTGTTTGTATTTTGATTATTTTTGTCTCGTATCTGCCGTTCTTGAGGTGCTGTTCGCGACCGCTTGCTTTGTTTTATATGTGCTAAAGCCGCATTGCAGCGTTATTTTATATTTGCTAGCGTTATATTAATTTTTTCTAATAAGTATTTTGATTGTATTTGTCGCGTATCTACCGATCTTGCTGCTCTTGTTCGCGACCGCTTGCTTCGTTCATCCCTAGCGCGGATTTCTCGGATTTGGCAATATATATACTGCTGCCTAGAAGGTAGCCTTCTTTCGTGTGTGAAAAAAGCTCAGATTTATTTTCTCGCAGTTTCATCTTCTTTTCTTTTTCTCGGTGTTATTTTAGATTGTACTGCTTGCGAAATGACACATGTTTGGTTGCCGGCGACGCGATGGTGAAATACTTGGACCAGTATTTCCTATCGCGTCGTCGTTTGTCAGTCAGTGTTGCCGCGCATAGAGGAATAAATATTGAGGATTTGCTCTCAATGATTGCTGTGCTGACAAGCTAGCTGGTTTTGATATTGGCATCGTGCACGTTGGCACTAACAACACTGATAACAGTGTCAGCGTGTGCATCGACAAGTATCGCCAGCTCGCTCAGGGGATCATTGAAAGGAATTCCATGGTGCATGTAGCTTTTTCTGCTATTCTTCCTCGGGGGCAGAATCAGTACCGCCCATGGGATCAGTACTATTCATGAAAAATTTCCTCATTGGGATGGCTTTCAAGATGTGCTTCTTGGTCAGCATTTACAATGTGCTCAAGTAAAAAGCCCTTTTATTCAAATCTTGCATGTCCGAAACCCCGATCACTGGCTTACAGTAAGCAATGTTGACGCTAATGAAAACACAGTGTTTGTATCTGACTCGATTGACCAAGATACTCCTTCCGATGCCGTCAGGCAAATCTGTCATATGCTAAAATTGCAGTCTCCAACGCTGACCATTCGCACTAAAGGGGCACAAAACCAGCGCAACACACGTGACTGTGGCTTGTTTGCAATTGCAAATATGTATTATGTAGCATCAGATAGGCGTCCAGAAAATTTAGACCTTAATCAGAGTATGCTGCGCAGACATTTGCTGAAATGCATACAAAAAGGCAACATGGAAGATTTTCCACTCACAAGCTCTCTCACTGTTCGTGTGCGGCCAAAAGATTGCATTTACAAGTTGCATTGTGTGTGCAGGCAACCGCTATATGCTGGAGATACTATATACTGGACATTTTATGTGCATATTGTTGAAGAGGATTTCACAGAGCATGCCTTGGCCCTTTAGCGGATAAATGGGATAACAAAGTAATTATGTGCTCTAAGTCATGTTTGGCTACTGCCAAGGAAAAGATCCATACTCATAGTACATAGCATTCTTCTCTTGGTACAGTGAAACCCGAACATAACAAACCAGACCAGCATAAACTGAATTCTCCTCTATATCACACACGCATAACTTGCTGACTGATACTCATGTCAGACACTTGCTCATAAAAGGGGCTTTTTTTTTAGCCTAAATGCAAGAATACTCAGCATTCCAGCAGTGTACTATAAGCAAGATCCAATTGAGTGGCAATTTTTAGCGACTGGCAAGCTGTTCAAGGCACAAGTAAAAATTGCTGTCTACTATGCGTAGTTCCGTTTACAAAAAAGCAGAGATCTTTGGCTTAATTTTTCCACTGAAGACGAAAAATTTGTGTAGAATGAACACAATACAAAAGTTTTTCATTTGGTTAGAGATGGGTTGGATTTAAAGAGTTACCTAATATAGTGAGCTATTTTTAGTGCATAGGCCTGCTTGTTCTAATCAGGTTTCAGTGAATCCACAAGCTACCAGTAAACACTGGCACAACAAAGTGATGTGAAATTTTTTTTATTGTTCTATTCAGTTTTATATTCTAGTCAACTCTACTGGCAAAGAAGGGCAACATTTCATGTGAAGGTAGCAGAACTAGTTCTAGTCAACTCAACCGGCAAAGAGGGCAACATTTTATTGTGAAGGAAGCAGAGCTAGTTCTAGTCAACTTGTTTCTGGCCAAGAATTGCCGCGTTCATCGTGAAGGAAGCAGAGCGAGTTCTATTCTACTCTACTTCCAAAGTAGGGCACCATTTCATCGAGAAGGCAGCCAGAACTAGTTCTAGTCAACTCTACCCAAACTAACCTAATATAACCTAACCCCGGTGGCAATTTACAATTTATTTGTACACTTCAATGCTGTTAAGAGGTTTATTTGTTCATTAACAATGCACTAACATAGTTCCATTGGTAGTTGTTTAACTGCTTTATGGTTGCCTGCGGCATCGGGGATTGTTACGGCTCAACTGCAAGGAACAAGTTCCCAACATATTTTTGAGCGGTTATTTGATTTGGCATGGGCAGACTTCAGCATCTAAAGAGCGTCACCCCCAGTGTCTCATTGTTCTTGACACCGCCAGCTGGCGTCGACAATCCCTCGGGAACTTGTTTATTGTGGAACTTGTTTATGTGGGCAGGTTCACTTTGTATTATTGAATTTGAAAACCTGATTATTCTGCTTCTAAGTAGCCACAAGTATTTTGGATATTCAAGTATGTTACAAAATTTGCTTTCCATTGGTCTGATACAGCTTTAGCAAACAAAATCTGTACTTGCATTGCCCACATTACCTTCCTGTTGCCGCAAGTCTCTCGGCGGAGCCTGACCGCTACAGAGCGCATTCTCGGGTGGCGGATAGAGAAAAGTCATGTCGTGAAGCCGTGCTAAGCAGCTTCATGCAAGACAGGCACGTGTGCCCGCGGACCCACAGGCTAAAGAAAAATGCTACACAGCAGCACTCAGATTGTCACAGTGACATATTCATATTTGAGTGCAATTTGCAGATTCTTTTTAATCCTTTGTACTTCACTTGTGCTTTTTTCCCTCTTTTGTACAGGTCCCCTAGATGTACCACCTGCGTGCATTCACTACCATCAAGTCATCAGGAACGCGTGTACCTCTATGTGAATTGTACGCTGTTTTGTCTAAGATGAAAAATCAGACTTGTATAGTTTGCTGTAATGGTTCTGCCAATAAAAGTTTGGTTATAAATGTTTACTTTTCCTGCAAAGCTGGCATTGTATATGTGACAGGCCAATGCAGCATATTACTTATATATAGCTTTTTTCTACATTTTTTTTGTAGGTGCACGATATTTACCTGCTATGAAATTGGGAGCATTGCTTCCCTTTGATATAGTGAGTGCAAAAGAATACGCGAAAAGCACACAGCACAACAAAAAGATATACACTGGACTTTTTTTTTTTTTTTTGTACTGTGTGTCTTTTGCATGGAAGCCAAGTTGCACTGCATAGTTGATACGAAACACACAAGATGATTATGCACCATCTTGTGTGCTTTAGCATTTTTACTTGGGAGTATTTTGTATCAGCTATGCAGCACAACTTGGCCTCTGTGTTCCATAACCAACTAGCCTCCACATAACTGTTTTTTTTTCCCTAACTGAGTTATGTGCTAGGTCCTCGGTTAGCCTTTTTATATACTACTACTCTTTGATCGGGTGCTTATCACTATCATATTTGAGGCAAGGTATAGCTTTGCCTACAATTTTTATTGGCCATTAACACAAGTAGACAGAGACAACAGCTTAAAAAAATTCATGCTAAAGGGCAGCACTCGAATCCAACGCTCAAGTCCAGATTATGCTCTTTTGCAATGAACTCGTGTTAAATGCACAACACACATTTATTGTTGGACTGTCTTTCACATATGCTTTTACTGTTGTGTGGGTGATCAAGTATTGGGCTCCTGTACCTACACTGAGCATACTTAAAGGATTATAACACGTTTCAATGATCCAGATCACATTTTTGTATGCACTATACTTGTTTCTTTATTTTTCTAGAACGCATTCTGAGTATCCCAGAGACATTGTGTTGCAAGACTTGTGCATTTTACGCAGATGTTCAGTGAACATCTAGAAAAAGGCATTGAAATGTTACCTGAAAATGGCCTCAATATTAATTCAAAGTTATTCATACTTTGTTTGAGTGAAAGAATACAGCACATTTTTATGGTGTATGACAGTGTAGCCCACCTAAATGTTACTTTAATGTAGCAGAGTAATTTGTATGCTCAATAAAACAGCTATATAAAGGTAGCCTGCTTTAATACATGAAATGGGTGTGAAAAGGTGTGACATATTTGAGGGATAAAAATAATACCAAGGTAATTTCACTACAGTTGTTAAAACTTGCTGTTAAGCACTCACTCAAAGCACCTAAATAAACTTTTCCATGCCTTATTTACATACTATCACTACAAACACTGTTGAGCATGCAAAAAATTTCAATTAAATAATTAGTAATGTGAAAGCTCATTCGTTTTATTAGACATCTAGAGGAAAAGTTAAAAATTATGTGTGCTGTGGAGAAAACATGTAAACATGCACAACTTAAGCATTTCATGATTCAGCTACTAGGAATTTATGGCTTTTTATTATCATTTTGCTGCAGGCTAAGGTAACCAATAAAAACTAAGGATTTGACAGCATACTTTGCCACATTGAAATTCATATCGCCCTGTTGTTTGGATGCTTCAGGCCACAAGTAGCTGCTCTAGGTACTTTAATGCTTCCTCCAAAAAGTGAACCTGTATGGCTTGAAGTGCTTTTTCTCTGCGCCAAGAAAGAAATACGAACAGGCTCATAAATATTCATGCGAAAGCTATTGAACACTTCTTTCTCTAGGGTTTCAGAATTGGTAAAGCACACTAAACATACATGTAGAGCAAGAAGTTATCCGCTGACTGCACCACTTAACATCCTACCATGCTGTGGTGAAGCTATACAGTTGACCCATCCCTTTTTTCCTGCGCCTAACTGCAAGTAGCTCAGATCAATAAATAGGTCATCTGCAGAGTGTCCCAGAATTGTGTATTGAGAATTCTTTGCATGTGCTAATGTTTCTCCAGATATTCAGCTTCAGTAAATTAAGAAAACTAGGCTAGAACATAGCACTGCTAACTGTAAGTATGCAATAGGTTGTGATGATTGTGACATCTCGACACCTGCAAGCACGTGCGACCTTGCACACTCTCGTTTATCAAAGTGACGTTCCTATACCTCGTACCTCTCACAAGCTTGCGATTTCGTGCAAACTGTGACACACCCGTGTACACTCAACCCAGTTCTAAAGTGGGTGAAGTCTGCCCATAATGCTATAAAGCAGTGTGTGACTGTTGGTGGAATCGAATCTGTCTTCCAGCACAGTGGCCCAATGTTCTAACCATTAATCCACAATTGCACGCGTACTTCTCTCATGCCAAAGTCACTCTTGGACAGTGGCGTACCAATTATTTCTTGAGTGGAGGGTGAAGGGTGGGGGGGGGGGGGGCAAACTGCAAATGATCTCGCAACTCTCTGTCTCTCTCTCTGTCATTATATATTTATATTTGGAATTACTATTACAATAAGTGAAAAAGCCTGGAAATGTATCTGTCAGTTATTTTTAGATTCACCAGACATAGATATATCTATAAATCATACATGGTGAACCATGGCCAGCTTGAAATATTATTTAAATTTCGATTTATTTCTTGCAACTATATAAAGTCTCAAGATGATGCAGGTACAAAAGGCAATGAGCGTCCAGAGGTTCCTGATCCCACCCAGTAGCACCGCAGGGCACGTAAAGAAAATCCCCATTTGTTACAGACAATTTTACTAATTAAACAAGAAATTGTACTTGCTGTTTAGGTCTATAGCACAAATGTATCGCTAGTTAAGGTAGTAGTATTATCGAGGTTATACACAATGAAGTACAATCAACATGAATGACTCTCAATATTCACACAAGAAAGGACAGCAGATGTGTGCGACCTTGGAGAATTACAACCAAATTTCCAGCAAAGCTGTTTCTTTCGAACAGTTGAAATGAAAATTTCAGTTTCCTGTAATTATATCACACTGTTAAAAAGTTGCCTGTATATGACGTTTCTGTTGGAAATCTGGCTTGCATGTAATGCTTTGGAGTACTTCTTTTTGGAAATTTAAAAAACCATTAATTCACTTAACACATTACTTTGCCATAACGTTTATCATAGTGTACTACCTCCCTACTCATCCCCCCCCCCCCCTGCCCTCTCAAATTTCTGTAGATTTGATATCGGTTGAGTTCACAGTCCTCCCAGGTCAACGGGATAAATTCTGCTTTGTTCGTAAAACACCTTCAGAAAGCTCCAGATCACTTGCTTGCGTATTTTACTGCAACTATCATAATTAGTCCCCTGTCTGAAGTTTACTGACATAATGCCCATACTGCGCTCTTTATTTTCTCCAAATATAAACAATGTGTTTTGTTTAGTTCACCGAGGACATCGCTGAAACCAACTAGGAACGTTTTAGGATGCATAAAAAATAGTGCGGAAAAATGATGGCTCAGTAATTATTTGCAACGCTTGTAACTAGACCATGAATGTAAAAATTTTGTCGCACATAGTACTTACTTTAACCCCCTCCCCTTTTGACGAAATATAATTTTGTTGTAACCAACAGCTACGTCGGGACATTGGGAAGAACAGCTGAAAGCGGTCATATTATATGCTCTAACGCTTGAATAAGATTTTTTTATGAAGACTGTTTGACCCAGCCCCATTTAACTCGCACAGAGAGTTTTCATAGCCTACCACCAATTTTCACTAAATTTGGTCTTGGTGGCGTTTACTGTTCTGTCAGGGCAGTGGGCTCAATTCTGCCCCACTCGTTAGATAGGTTCTAGAGGCTATTGCTACAAGCACTCTAGAGTGCTTGCATACGTAATTCATTGCAACAGTCCCAATTACCCATCTATTGTCAACTTTACCTCCAGATCAAACGTTACCTGGTCTTCAAAGTCACAAAACTGAAAGAAGCTACCTCCTTTAGTTCAATGAGGACACCATGCGAACCCGGTATATCATGCATGAAAAAGTTAAAGGCAAAAAATGAGGGTTAAATAAATATTCGTAACGCTTCTAAATAAGCCAGAAATGTTAAAACTCCGCGAGACATTGTAGTTAAAATGCTGCCTATTCCATAAAAGTATAAAATATCGGAAATGCAGAATTCTCTTGGGGACATTGTGAAACCTAGCATTGTGAAACCTAACAACAGCGTGATATTTCCTAATACTTGCTTACAGACAGTTTTTTAAAGCTGTACTTGATCAACATGCATTTACCATTGCACATAAACTTGGCGTATTATTCCCCCTATGTTCGCACAATTTTACCTCATTTGTAGTTGTAATTATGACAGTGCAGCAGTCTATTATATCAAAAAAGGCGAATTTAACCCACTCATCATACACATTGCCAATATATTGCCTATAACATGCCCCTAATTTTCCCCAGCTATAAACAAGATGGCATGGTTAGCTCACTGAGGACAACGGAGAAACAAACTACGCCCCTCGTATGATGCACAAAAACACATGAAAAATTGAGGGTTTAATAATTATCTGGAACACTTGCATTTAAAGCAAGAAAGGGAAAGTTTCGCTACTCATGGCGCTCAGAATTCTATTTTCACGGAATTTCAAGTCCGTATCTTGTGCAGTTGTTTTAGAAGTCCGGGAAACTATTAGACTAGCGGCACTATGACACCCTGAAACACTTCAACGAGTAACTTTCTACAAAGGCTGTAATGAACCTAAATAGAATGAACATATATCGCTTGTCACTCAGAACAATGCTTCGTACTTCGAATAAATATAAACACCGTGCTGTTAAATGCCGTGTATAACGCGTAAAAAATTGGGGAAAGAGAGTATTCCGTAACTGTTTTTCGAGCACATAAGCAACCTCCGCGGTTCAAGTTTTCGGTACACGTCACCAAAAAGTGGCCATTTCTTCAAAACATCAAATATATGCTGCTCTTGCTCCTGCCAGGAAACAAGTAATAGTGTAGCTCTTATTTACAAAGGACCTGAAAATAAAATCGACAAAATTAGAAGTTGTGCTTCGAAAATTTCCTGCCATAAGGCACACCAAGGATTTCATGCCGCAAGGTACACCAATCGTTGGGGGTGAGTGAGTAAAAAACATTTATTGTGGCTATGTACAAAGAGAACGTTTGGGACCAGCCAGAAGGACCCGCCCCGTACAAATTCTAGGAGGGCTTCCTATTCCAGGACCCCTGTGGCTTTTGCGGCAGCCCGGTCTCGGTCCACCAGGGCACATTGGTCCTGTATGGTCGAGCGGCTGATTATAAATCTTTATCAGGACTTCTCCCCTCGCCCGTGGATTATATATGGCAAGCGGATTGTGTTTTCAAATACGGTTAAGTGGTCCCAAAAAAACTGGGCATGATGCGAGTAGCACAAGCGGAAATTTGTTACGGCTAGAACAGTCCAGCTCCAGGCCTTCACATTGTGAGCGCGTATGGCGAATCCCGTGTTTCGCCCGCTACAGCGCATCACAAGGAAGCACAAAAGACAATCCTCGCTGCCTAAGCAGGGTATACATATAGCAAATAAAAGCATTATCTACATGGCCACTCTATTGCAAAATAAAATTTAGCTTCAGCTGTAGTTTTGTTGAACTTTCCAGCATGCAGCCGAAAGTGCCCACTTTCAAAAGTGTGTGTGTGTGTGGGGGGGGGGGGGGGCAAATGGCATACTTCAAACCCCCCACTTTTGACAGTAGGGAGGCAAGTGCCCCCCGGTAGCTATGCCTATACTCTTGGAAACATCTGGCACGTGCAAAACATGCCAGTTCTTTCATTCTTCCCTCTTGACAGCTAGTATTTTGAGATTCTGCGCTAAACTGCACTGTCTTTGCGATCAGGCCACATTTTCTGCTAGATCTTTCAAAGTGGTTGAAGTTCCCCTATAATGCTGTCGCATTCAAAGTAATAAACTAACATCAGCCCAATAAGATTAGTGGGTCCTTGCAGCTGTTATGTGTTAACATGTCATGCTCATAATACGTCATGCTAATGTTCTACCTGTAAGTATGTCATGCTATCTCTTAATGTGTCAAGCACCTAGAAGTGACACTACCATGTTCTTTAGTTCCAGCCTGTCTGCATAACCGTTTACCAGTCATGTATGTTGGCATTATGAGATAAGCTCACTCTACTTGCACACCAATCTTAGCCTGCTCAAGCTTGGTGGAGCAAGGTATTCTTAATTCATCAATGTATTAAAAACTCCTTCATCAAAATGTGTTCGAACTAAATCAGGTGTCACACTTTCACAATGGATAGAAGGGCGCGAGTGGAAGAATGGTAGTAGTGCTGTCACGATGCCACTTTGCCCAAGCGAAGTTTCATTAGAGCTAAAACCTAGCTCAAGCATGCCTAGTGCGTGAATTAATGCAGCTTTCACTGGGAAATACATGACAGGGCACTTTGTGCAAGCAGAATAGACAAAAAAGCTGCCGCATCAGGTTGTAGGAAATGGCGTCACTGCGGGCAGGAGGCAGTGACTTGATACAGAAGAAAATGGTTTAACAAAGGATTACTCGGTTACATGGTGATGGAGCTAGCAAAAACAGTGGCCGAGTGCGCCCGCGTCTAGGGCGAGCTGCCTCGTTGTTCTCCGGTTACGGATACTAAGAGCTGAATACGTTGCACCATCTGGGCCGGTACGCCCCATACTATGGAAGAGCAAAACCTTCAGCAAGGGCATAGAGTTTCCCTACTAAACTGAGTACAGGGACATCACTTACACCACGCATCGGCACAAATTTCAGTGCGAAAACCCAACGCGCGTAAATTCGACGTTACTTTGCGGTGGCAGCACTATGCACTCATTGTTTGCGAGCAGCAATAACTATTCGTCATTACATGATTAGTGCGGATTTTCTGGGACACAGTGCCAAATCCCGCACTAGAAGTGCTGTTTGCAAAACGTGCTACTTGTCCATCCAGGCGCTGAACAGTTATAGCAAGCCGAAAGCAGTCGCAATTGTTCAGATACAAACATTTTACAACTCATCGTAACCTCAATGTAAAACTCACCGTCGAACACATCGTCGTTGAAAAGCATTCGGAAGCGATGCTCACGCTTGAAGTTCAAACGACGCGCACAAGAGACGCGAACTCACGAACGTTACGATATGCTAGTACATAAGTGGATTAGATTGACTTGCAATGCTTGCCCGCATCTCTATCTTACTTGAACAATGTGGTGTTTTACCGCTGTATTTAGTATATTTGATTTGTTTATTACTACGCGCCGGTTCTGCAAGAAGCGGTGTCAAAGCGAAAGTTCTGCGAACGCGCTGCCGACGTTGCATATCCAATGCTCGGTCAGCTACGTACGCGGCGCCGCGCTAACGCCCATCGAACATTACGTTCCCTCTGGGTCAGTCATCGTTCACAGCTCTTCAACACAAATTCCTGCTAAGCGCTTTTCCTGTGAGATAATCACACCAGACTCTTTTGTGAAGCGTAAACGTGAACGTACAGAATGAGTTTACAGAAGCATAATAAAACATCCGAAAAAGCGCCGGCTACGGCTGATGACTGGCGCTGCACGCTTCACAGCATGACTACCATTCATGCTGTAAAGGCTGCCATCAAAAGAAACATGCACAGTATTATTATTGACCCCAAAAAATCACCTATGCCTGCCAAGCTGCGAGTTCAGTATGAAGTTTCATTGCCTCTCTGCACAAAATTAACGCTTTAGTGCATGAAATTCTATCAGACCATGTGATCTTATTACAACTTCATGAAGCTTCACAGCCCTACACGAGCGTTGCGGTAAAGCCCTCGACAGGAGTAAGGCATCATGAAATCATAAGAATGCATGCACAGTGCGCCTGTGCTCAAGGTGAACGTAACCATTTGCTACCGCTCCGCTCAAGTTTAAGTCTCAAAGCGTGAAATTCGGTCATATCGTGCGACATCATTAAAAATTTGTCACACTTCACCGCACTACCTAAGCATTGCGGTAAAGCCCTCGATAGAAGTAACACATCGCGAAATCAAACGAATGCATGCACAGTGCGCTTGTGCTTAAGGTAAATGTAAGCATTTGCTACCGCTCCGCTCAAAGTTAAGTCTCAAAGCGTGAAATTCGGTGATATGGTGCGACATCATTAAAATTTTGTCAAACTTCACCGCACTGCCCAAGCATTACGGTAAAGCCCGCGGCAAAAGTAGGGCTGCATGAAATCACATGAATGCACAGGCAGCGCTCTTGCGCGTGATGTGAAGTGAAAACATTCTCTGCCGCGCTGCACTAATATGCATCTCAATGATTTCATGTACTCACGCGCAACACTGCTGCAGGTGTCGACGGTATCATAGCATCTCCTATAAAATATGTGTATCATCTCTAATGTCTTCGCTCACATTATCAATAAAATACTTGAATCCGGAATTTTCCCTAGCAAACTTAAAATAGTCAGAGTTTGCCCGATTCATAAAGGTGGCGCCGACCATAGTGTAAACAATTTCCGACCTATATCAATACTACCTCTTCTGTCGAGACTTTTGGAAACTGTTCTAAATTCATGGCTGGAGGGTTTCTTAAGGAAATATGGTATTATCAGTACGGCAAAATATGGATTTCAAAAAAATCATGTGAGTATGCGCTTCTAAACATAAAACATGAAATACTGCAAAATATTGAAAAACGTTTATACGCGGTAGGTTTATTTCTGGACCTGCGTAAGGTGTTGACAGTGTAAATCATGTTGTGCTTCTGTCCAAACTTTATGACTACAGTATACGTGGTATGGCATTAGATCTGATGAGGAGTTCCTTAACTGAGGTTTTCTCTTTTATAAGCTCTGTTAAAAGTAGTAAATCCCAGGACACAGATGCTATTCAAATTGGACCTGTAAAGCATGTCCTTGACATCATTTGTCCTGTCCTTACTCACATTTACAACTTGATTCTATCATCTGGTCAATTTCCGAAAGACATGCAAATTGCTCGAGTGCAGCCTGTGTTTAAAAAAGGCGACAAAAACTTGCTGGGCAATTATCGTCCAATTTCGATCCTACCAGTATTTTCAAAAGGCATTGAAAAAATCATTCACGCTAGAATAGTATCATATCTTGACAAAAATAATTTGTTAGGCGATTTCCAACATGGCTTTAGGAAGCATCGTTCCACCGAAACAGCTCTTTTAATTCATAAAGAAACAATTCTACAGGCATTCACCGATAAAATATTACTTATGGGAATATACATAGATTTTTCTAAAGCATTCGATCTTGTAAATCATAAAATTTTACTCGCTAAGCTGCTAGCTTATGGTATCCGTGGTATCGCCTTGGAGCTCTTTGAATATTATTTACCGCATCAAGCACAATATGTCGAGTTGGAAAGAGAAAAGTCCAGTCTTCGGGCTGTAAGAGTTGGAGTTCCGCAGGGAAGCATCCTTGGACCACTCCTGTTCATAATGTTTGTAAATGATATGCCAGCAAGTTCAGTACGGGCAAAATTTATTTCTTATGCTGATGATACAGCATTGTTTATTACTGCTACGTCAGAGACTGAACTACAGCTTCAGGGGAACAGAGCGTTAAGAGAATTTAAAGATTGGGCTGATGCAAACTGTCTGCGAATAAATGCCAGCAAGACAAAAGTTGTTGTCTATATGCAAAGAGGCAAAAAATTATGAAGTTCAATAAACATGAAAATAGGTACAGATCAATTAGAAATTGTTAACACGGTCTCTGTCTTAGGGGTAACATTCGCTAAAGATTTAAGTTGGAATGATCACGTAGAACATGTAAGTAAAAGCTATCATCTGCTGTAGGGACAATAGGTCGATTGAAATCCTTTCTTCCTGTTAAAATTAAAATTTTACTTTATAATACTTTAGTATTGTCAGTTCTGCAATACTGTAACCTCGTTTGGGGCACTACTAGCAAGGTAAACCTTATGAAATTGCATTTGCTCCAGAAAAGAGCAGTGCGATACATTGCCAATGACCCTCGTTTATTTTATACGACAAATCTGTTCTCAAAATTTGAAATCTTGCCTGCATTCTTTTTATACAACTATCCTTTACTTTTGAGCTACAGGTCATATTTGAAGCCTAATAAATTTATTGTGTTTTTTATGGCCGATTTAAAAGCAAACCGTAGCATCCGTGATACTAGGCATAAAGAGGAATGGCACGTCCGCACACCTCGGACCAATTACAATAAACAATCATTACCACTTACAGTACCCATTCTACTTAATCAACTCGCACAGGAAGACTTTGATCCTTTATGCAATTCCAATAACGAAATAAGACTATTCAGTCAGTTATGCCAAATAGACTAGTATGTCATAAAAGTTTTGTTTACATATTGCAGTCATGAGTGCGTGATAGCACACCTGTACATACGTGTATATAGATCTGTGTGCATTGCTTGTGCATATGGTCTGTATCTGCATGCGTGTATATAGGTGTAAATGCGAAATTCTATGTGTATATAAGTATATATGTCTTTGCGTAATTTTATACTAGATTTTATTTTTGTTGAAAGTGCATTTTGTTTCCAATATTACTTTGTTGGAAGTGTTGCATTTTTCGTGATGTTTCTGCAGTGCTCTGCTGTCAAACGTATAAGGGGGCGGGACCCTCGTCAAGCTGTACCTCAGCTTTTAGTCCTGTCTCCTCTTTTTCAATGTGAAAAGAAATAAAAACCATTCATTCATTCATTCATTCATTCATTATTATCAGTGTGTTTCAATTAATCAGGCGACTTCCTCACTTCTCAAAATACAGACTGGCGTACCACAGGGATCCATACTTGGTCCTGCATTATTTAACCTTTATTCTAATGACCTTCCAAGTATTTCTTCCTCACCTAATATCATAATGTATGCGGATGACCCCAATCGTTTCTTTGCAAATTATTCCCTGCAATGCATAGAAAAAGAAATGAATGATTACTTGAATTTATTATCTGAATGGCTGTACATAAACAAACTTCAATTGAATGTCAACAAAACTAAATATATATCATATTTAAACCAATAAATAAGCCATTGCCTGTTAATATCAATGTTATATTTGAAGCAAAGAGGCTTGAACAAGTAACAACGCAAAAGTTTTTGGGGGTATGGTTTCAGGAGAACTTCGCCTGGGGCAATCATGTCCACAAGCTGAGCAACGATCTTAGTAAAGTAGTAGGCTGTATGTATAAAATTGGTGATATAATACCATTATGGCTAAAGAAAGCAATGTATTATGCCCTTTGTTACTCGAAGCAAACTTATTGTACCTTGATATGGGGAACGACAGCAAAAAAGTATGAGAAGTTACTAAACTTGCAAAAATGAGTAGTCCGAATTTTTGAAAACTACCATGGTGAGCTGCGAGACTTACCCACACTGAATATTTTTAACAAACATTTATTGATCCAAGCAAATCAAGTTTTCTATTACATATAAAAAAACACAGACTCCATGTTGTCAGCCTACCCATTTCTCCTCCTCTATACCCATTACACAATAAAATCAGAACACCATTTACGCGTACAAACTATGGACGTCAGGATCTGAACTATCAAATACCTAAGCTACTAAACATCATTGAACAAAGAATTGATTTTTGCAGCCCATTTTAAAGAATGTAAAAAAAACCTTTCTATTACATTCTCAAATTCATTATAAATAAAATGCTCTTGCACTAACATTTTGTTATGCACTGTATATGTATGTTTCTGCCTGCACTGTAATGTGAAAGTACATACCAATAATTTTTCAAGCATAGAATGTATATTCATGTAATAATTGTATAAATTTATCTCGTTTATTTTGTATTTTCTACATTGTACTCACTCATTTTTTGTGCTGTATTTGCTTTGAATATGTTTGCCGAACGCGCTTAGGAGCCTCTGTCAGGCCACATGGCCTTTACCTCTTGTTCTTCCTTCTGTAACAAAGAAAGAAATAAATTTCAACTTCAAACTTCAACTTCAACGTGTCTTTTTCGGGCAGACCATGTGATGTCGTTACAACTCCGTCAAGCTTCACAACACTACGCAAGCGTTGCCATAAATCTTGCAGCAGAAGTAGCTAAGGTGTTAGTAAATTTAATAAAAACATCGGCAGCACCCCAAGCACAGTTCGTGAACGCAAACATTCATTCTCTCTTTGCACAAAAGTCTGTGCATAGCTGTTTGGAACGAAAGAATTGCTGAGCAGTGCGATATTACGTATATCAACATTTACACACTTCACTGCAGCACTGAAGGGTTCTAAAGCCAGTGTGCTATAGTTAAAATACAAAAAGAAATAGTGAATCGATAAAAAATTATTTTATTCATGAGACGAATGAAAATATTCTATGCCTTACTGCACACAATTCACAGCACTGCACAAAAAAAAACGGGAAATTTCAAGGAGCCCCTAGTAGATATATGCAACTTGCAGATAATAGCATGTATGCTAAAGACAGCTGTCAAAATTAAGACATATCCCTCAACTCCTTACAGTCTGTCGCTCCCTTTGTTCCCAAGTATGCAAAGCACTGCGAGCTCTCTCTGCTGCAGCCTTCTTGGCGCAACGCCCCTCTGTCACTTCGCCGGAGCCATTGCGGAGAAAAAAATAAGACACAAACAGTTTTATACCCAAGCTTGATGTCACAAATCACCATCATCTGGGTGCCCCCAATGCTGATGTCAAGCAAGCTCCACCTCTCCAACTGCTCCCTGCCTCCAAGCAGTCCTACTGCACATTTTTTGCTTATAATATAAGCAGAGAAGTTATGAAGCTAAACATTTCGACAGAATTACCTGTCTGGTTAGGAAAATTGATTAAGACTTCGAGATTGACTCCAACCACATAAGGAAATTTACTAGCCCGACGTTTCGGAACCAATTCGGCTCCTTCTTCAGGGGGTATTCTTTGGAGGTGGCGGTGTGCCGCTTTAAAAGATCCATAGTAAGAAAGGAGAGGAAGGGGGAGAGAGCGTCAGGTGGGGAGACACTTGACGGGGCGCCTGTTCTTGACAGACGAAAGGGGTGGCGGGGGGGGGGGGGGCTTCGGCGTCACTGGTCGGCTGGGTTGTCCGATGTTGGGAATGCGTTGACGAGGGGCGGGGGGGGGGGGAAAAGGGGACGAGATGTTTTGGTGTTGCTGACCTAGAGCGGGGGCTCCTTTCTTCCCTTCGTCGCGTCTGCAAGGCCATGAATTATGCACATAGTTCATAAGCCCCATGCATTCAATGATGATAAGTGACAGTGCACTCATGCACTGAAACCTTAGCTTTTCATTGTTGCAGTTTCAATATTAAATATAAAGGCTTGAATAGTGAAATTTTCTATCAAATCGATACAAATATTCAAGAAAAATTAGCTCTGAATATCGAATCAAATAGTGAATATTCCCTATTTCTAAAATTGTGAAATGAAAAATGCAGTAGAGTCTGTTCGGCAACAAAAAGCTTGGTAGCATTATTGGATGCGTGTAATGCCGTTAACAACTAGATGTCAGGTCAACTGATAAGCTTGTAAATGAGAAACAAGGGAAAGTACGATCATATCAGGTGCACGGTGACACTAATAAAAAAATTAACAGCATGTCCCAAACACATGTAGTAGACTATAGTAGAGTATATAGCTCATTGAAGGAGCTAAGGACAATACTGCAGTCCCGCATATAATTTTGAAGGAATCCAAACATATGGTGAGATTGACCAAACAATAAATTGTTTGTATAATTAGACACATCAAATGCAAAGTCTGCCCAAGGCAAGACATGCTTACACAACTATATAGCACAAATGACCTCCTTCATATCTTTGTTCACAAACTGGATCATCTGCACAACAACCACCGTTCTCCTGCACCAGAATCATTCAACGAGTCTCCATTTATATCAGTCCTTCTCCTTCAAGAACTGTTGTTATCCCTTATAGTATTTGAAGAAAACAAATACACTATTCGACAACTTCAAATGTTGAATTCTCGAATCGAATACGAATTGAATAACAAAGACTATTTGATCCATAATCGAAATTTTGAATATTCGCACACTCCTATTATGAAATCTAAGATTGGCTGTATATGTGAGGTTACGTGACTAAATTTACAGCTTCCATTGATTTCTCTCCACCGGGCGGTCAGTTTATCCTTTGGTAGCTGCTTTGGCCCTCAGGAGTGTGTTCTAGACAAGTGTGTTTTCCTTTGTGCTTAGGCACAAAGGATGGCCTGTCTGTCATGCCAGATGGTGCCCTGCTTGTCTTCCCTCACAGCTACTAGTTGTGGACGGTGGTGGCAATTGATAAAACTAATGCATACAATAATGCGGAACATAATCTAGGTAATTTTTGAAACATGGAAGACTTTTGTCTACCACAGCAGGCGACAAAAATGGTACACATATTTTTGTGTCTGAGAGTTAACAATTTCTGCACATGTGGATTGTTTTCATATTGGATCCTAACTGTACTTTAAACCACAGTGTGCCTCATGGCTCTGTTCTTGCCCCCTTGCTGTTCATCATTCGTCCTGCATGGAGGCTACATCACAAGCACCGAGTTTTTGATCTAAGCTGATGACATGACAATCTGACCAACGTATGAGAATCTTGATATGCAATGTAAACAGCTACAAAATGCTCTTGTTGTACTCACTGAATATATGTACACACTGTTGGTTCCCAACTATCAATAGGAAAGTCCTGCTAAATTCATGTTACTAACAATTAAGACAGGGAAAACTAAGGTCAGTCTTTGAAATTGACTTTGAGCTAGGAATCAACCCATCAGTCATAATAAAAACAAAAAAGTTACCTCTCTTTAGCCTTGAAATACATCATTCAGGTTCAGGCTCGAACTGGCCTAAGCCAGTCTTGATGTCATCGGCCTTGCACTTAGTATGCGGAATTGAGCCAAATAGTGGTGGGGCTCGCATTGAGGTGACACACCAAATCACAACTTTTGTCATTTGGCCATATGTATCGCCTATCAAGCACAGTTTCAGTGACTGTGTGCTCAGCAATGGGCTAGACTGGATGTCACCATCCGAGAAGTGAGGGCAATAATGGACTGAATCCTGCCTTATCTCAATCCAGATACTTAAATTGCATGCCCAGCTTAACACAAATATGGAACTTAAAAATTGTTTTTCCTTTTTCTGCGCACACCCGTCCATTTGACACAAAGAAAAGGCATAATGCAAAACTGAGAGACACTAATTATGCAGACTATGAGATCCTGCCACACTAAATTACCTAGGAAAGTTGGCAAATATTCTAAACAGAACAGAAAAGAAGAAAAATTCAGACAAGGAAACTATGGGCAGGCTAGTGTGTACTTTTGGGCTCTCATTTATTACTGTAAGAATATTCTAGGTTCATATATGATGTCATTGTGATGAGAAAAGAAAGAAGTTAGGCAAGGTTGTCAGCTGCTATGGGGTATGCTTTATTAGAAAGTATAGGCTGCATTAGTACCTGCACGAGTAAACCAGTGTGTTCCCTGATCAGTGAAGCTATTTTAGCATACAATAGCTGCCTTGAGGCTACTTATTTTGCTTCAATTGATGGGTGGAAGGTATCGTGCTTTCTTAAAACAATTTTCACAGGGAAGTGCTGCATACTTATAAGGTGCATATTGACACGTATACATGTTTACCTTTCACCGGTGACCCCAGCTAACAAGTGTTAAACGTTATCGCTCGAGCGCAGGACGCGCCTGCATCGGAAGCTTCTTGAACGTTATCGATGCTTCTTTTCGTTGCCTGTTTTCACCGACGCTTATGTTATCTGATTGTGTGACCGACGCGAATTGTCTAGAACTTTCTGGAAGACACGCGGGCATCAGAGATTAATCTGGAACCTTCGATGACTCAGGTATAAAAGCCGACGCGTCGCGCCGCTGATCAGATTTTCGACGATCGCCGATGGTGTTCGCCGCTATCGTTGTGCTCTGAGTGTACCTTGCTTTTGTGGGCACAGGTTCGCCCAATAAACAACCAGTTTCGTCGTACACAGTTTTACGACTGTTTTCTTCAGCGTCACTACTACGTGACAATATGATATCTAAGGCAACATGTAAAGCTTTATTTTAATAGTAACGCCTCAGCCATCATTAACATGTGTGCTGTAAACTGATATGGCAGTACCACGTTTACACTTTTAGACGTTTGCAGCTAAGCATGCCGGAATGCAGACAATTTTTTTTTTCTTTCTTTGAAAATCTTGGTCACAAACCTGTCTCATGTATTGATGAAGTTAAAATTGTCATTGTCCAACATCTCCATGCTACTTAATATGAAAACTAAGACTTCAGCTCCATGTGCCAGGTGGCACGTGTGGTACCTGAGCACTAAAAAGGAAACTCAGGGCTGCCTTAATAATCACCAAAAATCTCTTGCGTGTTCTTCTAGTAAACGATTCAAACCTTAGGTTACGTTCACATACTTCTCCATAGCTTTTGACTGACAACATTCCTTCTACTTTATTCAACATAATGGTTTCAGGAAAGACCTTTCGGCTATCACACAACTAGCCATGGAACTTCACAGCTTTGAAGAGTTGTGAATAAATCAGGGTTATTATTTCTGATGTTTAATAGCACAAGGGCCTGGAATGACAAAAGAGTGCCATGAATGTTTCATGATACATACAATAATTAAATATGGATTGCTGTGAATAATAAATATTGGCTGTATACAGGCCTAAAATTACTAGCTGTATAAGAGCCTAAAAGATATATACTGACAAAATTACAATCCTATAAGTGATGTTTGTGTTTACTAAAATGCATGAGGAGATGGGAACAAACATTTGAACTGGTGTGGTCTTTTACCAAGTACTCTGGGCCTTGCCATAGCCCTTACACACAAGGGTCTGGAAGCCAGTGCTCCATGTGTACTGCAGCATTGCAGCTTAAGCCTCCAACTGGAGGCAATGCTATGATTTAAGACTTTGAAGACACTATATATATCTGCATACCTACATAATTGAAAAAAGTACATGACACTTTTGTTATTGAAAAGCAGATTGTTGCCGAGGAAAAGGGCTGTGTACACAGGTACACTTTATATCCCACTTCCTGTCACAGCCTATGCAAGGCTGACAGTATTTGTCAAATAAATAAATAAAAACAAAAGTACAATGTCTGCAATAGAAAAAATACATTGTTGTTATGTTGTTTTATGGATAGACCTTCTGTGAACACATGGAGAACAGGTAGTCCCTCCACACTTGTTGCATATGTTAATGGCTCACTGCTCATCAGAAGGTAAGAATGTGTACATGCCACCTATTTTTAATCTACACATTCCAAATTCCAGCCACCTTGCTTGTCTTTCCAATGGGATGAGGCTGCACTAAGTGTAAAAGGTAAACAAAAAAAAAGCACAGTATGGTTGCCAAACAAAACATGCGTCCAAGTGTATATGCTGCTAACTAGACGTGGTATGCCTGATCGTGTTATCTTGTGGTGAGGTCTAACATGAGAGTACAGGAGCACCACCGCTCCTTCTCTTCAGCTCAACCACCTTAGCATTTGGCCAGTCACTGTCACTCAAGTGGCTGTAACCCCATGCTCAATCACACACTTATGCTTTCCCGTTGTTGGAGATTTATATGAAGAAGACTAATGCTCCTCGCGCATGCCTTTCTTCTTCTTCAGTCTTTTACTGTTCCAATAAACACCGAACGTGCTATAGACGGTTCTGTGACTTCTTTCATTCCTAAAACCGGTCATTGTAACAAATTAATGAGCGAAATAAACAAATGTATTAGTCAGGCTTATTCTGCAACCTTCGTGACCAAGTAATGTGATTATCTAGATGACGTGTGTGCGAGAGTGAAGTTATTGGTTGTTACTTTTTTACTTTTGTCCCTTCTTTGGTTTTTACACGTCTATTCTACCATGCTCTGTCATTGTTTTGTTATCATGTGGCTTTGTGAATATACTTTTTAAATTTGTTTTTCTTCTTGTTTACTGTTGCCTCGGGACAAGGAAAAGGGAACTCCTATAGGAATTGTCTTATACATAAGACAATGTATATATATGTATGTATATGTATATATATATATACACACACCGGATGTTCCACATTAAGTTTTAAGGAATTTTTAAAGATCACCTGTGGCAGGTAGCATCATTCTTATCATTGAGCTGGGTTATTCGAAGAGGCAGACATAATAGTAGCACGAGAAATTGAAACACATATTCAACTAATTAACAAAAATTGACTAATGAAGTTCTTAGTTAAATACTTTACGACACATATTTCAATTTACGAATGGTAGCCGGTGAGTTTGCAAGACGCATCCACTTGAAATGAATATCCAGGATTACAGAAGTTTCGAGATATTATTTCCCAAAGTGTGGGACGAAATACATGGGCATTCCAGTTACTTTAGTGCTTCAATGTATGAAACAGCATTTTGGTAAAAAAATAAGTGGAACAACAGTGATTTTTACGGCGAGTTTAAAATAATAATAACTTTATTTCCATCAACTTGGTGGAGGAGGCTGTAAGTAAAAGCTGCTGCAGTAGAGGCAGCTTGACGAGGCCCGCAGCCCCCTTACAGAATATTCGGCAACAACAAATCATACATGTATACACATGTGCATTATACATATATATATATACCCAGATGTACTCACATACACGCATCATCATCATCATCATCATCATCATCATCGTCATCATCATCATTCTATATTTTATGTCCACTGCAGGACGAAGGCCTCTCCCTGCGATCTCCAATTACCACTGTCTTGCGCTAGCGCATTCCAACTTGCGCCTGCAAATTTCCTGACTTAGTCAACCCATCTGGTTTTCTGCCGACCTCGACTCCGCTTCCCTTCTCTTGGTATCCATTCTGTAACCCTAATGGTCCACCGGTTATCCATCCTACGCATTACATGGCCTGCCCAGCTTCATTTCTTGCGCTTGATGTCAACTAGAATATCGGCTATCCCCGTTTATTCTCTGATATGGGGCAGAAACTTGGCAAAAAAAAAATATTGCCGAGAGCTAGTGGGGCTATACTAATTCAGGTGCAACCAAACTAGGCAGGCCCACTAAGCTTCATCAAAGTCACTCCCTCACCAGAACAGGAATTGGCCTCCCTGGTGCAGTATTCGGCCACTACCTCCCTCATGACTCCGACAGTAGAGATACCAGCAGTCATAGAGGCATTGCGTAATCATTGAGTACAGGAGGCATACGTGAATATCTTTGCAAACATCTACAAGGATTCCACAGCTACCTTGGTTCTCCACAAGAAAAGTAGAAAGTTACCTATCAAGAAAGGGGTCAGGCAAGGAGACACAATCTCTCCAATGCTATTCACTGCATGCTTAGAAGAAGTATTCAAGCTCTTAGACTGGGAATTAAGGCTTAGGAGTGAGGATCAACGGCGAATATTTCAGCAACCTTCGGTTTGCAGATGACATTGTCCTATTCAGCAACAATGGAGACGAATTACAACACATGATTGAGGACCTTAATCGAGAAAGTGTAAGAATTGGGTTGAAGATGAATATGAAGAAGACAAAGATAATGTTCAATAGCCTGGGAAGGGAACAAGAATTCAGGATCACCAGTCAGCCTCTAGAGTCTGTAAAGGAGTACGTTTATCTAGGTCAATTACTCACAGGGGACCCTGATCACGAGAAAGAAATTTACAGAAGAATAAAATTGGGTTGGAGTGCATACGGCAGGCATTACCAAATCCTGACTGGGAGCTTACCACTGTCGTTGAAAAGAAAAGTGTACAATCATTGCATTCTACCGGTGCTAACATATGGGGCAGAAACTTGGAGGTTAACAAAGAAGCTCGAGAACAAGTTAAGAACCACACAAAGAGCGATGGAACGAAAAATCTTAGGACTAACGTTAAGAGACAGGAAGAGAGCGGTGTGGATCAGAGAACAAACGGGGATAGCCGATATTCTAGTTGACATTAAGCGGAAGAAATGGAGCTGGGCAGGCCATGTAATGCGTAGGATGGATAACAGGTGGACCATTAGGGTTACAGAATGGATACCAAGAGAAGGGAAGCGCAGTCGAGGTTGGCAGAAAACCAGACGGGATGATGAAGTTAGGAAATTTGCAGGCGCAAGTTGGAATACGCTAGCGCAAGACAGGGGTAATTGGAGATCGCAGGGAGAGGCCTTCGTCCTGCAGTGGACATAAAATATAGGCTGATGATGATGATGATATGTGTACCACCAGAGGTTAGATTTCAGTGCGTAGTGGAGAGCATGGCGATCAAATGGAAGGAATACAGCTAGGTGTCACATATGAGGCAGGTGATTGAGCCAATTGGTCTGCCCAAGTGGTTGAACCAATTCCATCTATGCCCTTGTACTCAGTGCACCTCAATAATGAGATGTGAGGAGTTGTAGAGTCTGTAGATTTATTGACAGATTTGTAGCATTCTTAATTGTAACTTATTTGAGGTGCTTCACTGCAGTAAGTAATTGGCCACGTTAAGTTAAGGCGCTCGAGCGCGCTCTAGCAAACAGAGTGCGCTCTTTTAAACTTAACAGCTAAAATGCGACTTCCGGTGGGTAATCACGGAGCGCGCTCTACGCGCTCCACCCTGGAAACGGTGCGCGAGAGAGCGCGCCTGCACGGCTTCCGGAAAAATGACATTAAGTTAAGCTCCGAAGGCGTTGCACTCGAGCGCACTCGAACGTGCTCCTTTGGAGTTCGGAGCGTGCTAACTTAACGTGCCCATTGAGTCTTTTGTCGTAAGTGATCAAAGAGTGATTTGCACTGTTGTGATGTTGGGTGCTGTACTGATGGACTTGATGGCATCGTGTGAGGTTTGCAATTCAAATAGTAGTGAGTTGGGTGTTACAGCCTTGTAGGTGATGGAAAATATAATATCGGGGTGAGATGGGCTCACATAGTTTTGCTATGCTCAGCATGTCACAGATGCCCATTTCTGGTAAGTCTCACAAGATGCCACAGCGCAAAGTTGTCACGTACAAGCTTTTTCCATATCTCGGAATGTAGATAGAGAGAATCTGATGGGCTCAGTGTATACCAATTGTGGTTGATCGTCAACTTGCCCTCCCTAAAGCCGCATTGATTAAGGATTAAGTAGCTTAATTTCTAGAAATGCATAGACAGCTATAGTATAGTACCACAGCCATGTAGCTAGCTGCCGAAGATGGATCCCTTGCTTCCTTGAGAAGAGCAATTACAATGGCTTTTTTTTTTTAATGCAGTACGAAGATGCCGGGCGCAATGACAGATTTTGTTATAATTTAAAGGATCATTATAGTGTTTCAGGGTGCAAGTGTTTTAATATCTCGTGTATATTTATAATTAGATCAAGTTCGATCAAGGGGCAGATTTATTACAGAAATTTAAGAAAGCTTTAAGCTCATAATGATAATGGCATTGTGGAACATACTTGCAGTTGAGTTGTTTTTGTTCAGCCATTTCATATAAAAGAATCTTATAATGTGCATTACTAGGAAACATGTTCAAAATTTGCAGCTCCCACCCTCCCAGGTGAATTCTTTGCCTGGCCTCATAATGTGTTCCCTTAATTGATAATTTGCCAATGGCAAAGCGCGGCTTCGTTTTCGTTTTAGCCTTTCAAGACCACCAAAGAAGACCAACGACTGAGTCACCTTTCAGTACAGTTTTGAATGCATTTTCAAGATCTCCGGGATCGGCCCAGTTTACTATTACTCTATCGAGAATCGGCTCATTTTACTGAACGATACGCACGAGGACGCGGCTAATCCCGGGGACACGGGAAAATAAAGCTTCTGAGCTGTGGTGCAGTGCGTGCGCAATGGTGGCTGCCGCATCGGTTTCTCCGCGGTCCGAGTCAGTAATGTTTGCGCAGCTATGATGGCAATAAGACGCACAGCGCTGCAGCAAACGTGGTGTCAAGAGGCCAGTGGATGATCATACTACACAAGAATAGCTTCACTGGTTGCTTCGATCTCGCAAACGACTCGCGGTGACAGACTTAATTTTCCTAAGGTAGACAGCTAGCCAATATGGACCCGACCCTTTGAGGTAACATTCGAGTGACAGTGCAAGGGCTGCAGTTTCACGTATCCGTCACACTGTATGTAAGTCTATATTGCGGCGTTCGGTGAATGCTGTAAACACAGCATGCGGCTGTGTAAACGTCGACATGTAGTGTACGCTTGCAGCGCTTGTTGTCGTCTGCTGCACACACGCTCGCCAAGTGACTTGCGCCTGAGAGGAAACGGGGGAGAAGCGTGCCTGTTCCCTAGGGCTCTCGGGTGCCGCGCGGGGAATACAGCGCGCAAGATGGTCAATAAAATTGCTTTCTTTCTCTGCAGGCACCTAATAGCTAATATAATATTTTGCTGTCTTGTAATACTGAACGCTAACTATTATTATACAGGAACCCATGACTAGTATGGTTGAAAACATTTTGCGATGATGTCCTTAATCAAAATGTGTATATTAATTAATGCGTAAGACAACTTTCTTTCATATCGATGTAAGTTCAACGCATTGTCTAGTAAGATTTTATATATTTCGCTTGTTTTTAGTTTAATTTATTAAAGTGACGTCACTTCCGTGCGTTGCTGGAGCCGTGTCTGTGTGGACTCGTCTAGAGTGCACTGCGGCACAGGAGACGCTGCCAAAGATAATAGGCAATAGCTGCTGACCCGCGCGTGGCACCAGCGAAGTCCAAGTGAGAGCGCTGCTGCCACGCACGGAAGTGACGTCAGAGTTGTGGCCACGTGATCGTGACGTTGTTTAAACAAGTATGGCGTGTTCCGGTTTATAATTTTGCGCGCGATGCAGTGCATGCTGCTGGAGCTGCTTCAATTTTATGGTTTCTTAGTGTAATGTGTGCTAGAATATTCTTCGTCTAGTTGCGTTGGAAGAGCTGGATCGTGTCCGAGCTTGCGATCACGAGCGACACAAGGGCGCAACCCTGGAGCCGCTCGTTTCTTTACGCCTTGCAGTGCGTTTATGGTTGGTATCGCGTGGTCTTGTGCATTCCGTTTTTCAGTACTGTTGCTCTTGTTTGTTGAATTTGCTGTTGTGAATTAGGCGCATGTGTGCTCCCAGCTAGGCAGCACTTTTTTGTCTGATGGTGTAAAGGTTTAAACTCGTTTTAAACGCTTGTTGCTGCCGTTGCCGCTTAGGTTGGCATCGATCGGGAAACAATTTCGTTTCCTCCTTCGTGAGACTTGTACGTTGCAGATAATGCGCGAGTAAGTGAGCTGTTGCATACTTCTTTATGGCACTCGATGTAGCGTTTACCTCTACTGTTGCTTGCCTTGCATGTTCTGTTTCCCTGTTTATCTCGGATTTTGGTTGCTAGCGAATCACGACTTGCTTGAGCAAGTCTCGCCACAGTTCAAAAAGCACATGTTGAGTAACCCGAATATAAGCGATAAAGACAAATGTTGGGGAACGTGGCCCAGCCGCTGATAGTTCTACTCGGGCCCAATTTTGCTGTAAAGTTTAGCTGCCTTGAAAACCAAGAAATTTTCTTAGGTTTATTCCAGCTAGCTTGCTAAGCTGCTATCTAGCATTACTTCTTTTGGTGCTATGCGAGGTACTATGCTTGTAGAAATATACCTCACATATTGTATGCAAACACGACGTAGGTTTATTGCAGGAACCTGCACTATGTTGTAGATGTAATATGCATGCAAATATGACCGGTGTAGGTTTGCAGGCCCATGTCACTCTCAAGCAAATGGCAAGTTTCCATTGTATGAATCTTCCTGCACTTTGCTGCACTTCACAGGGCTTGTTTGGTTATTCCCTTGATCTGTACAATAGAATGCTGATAAGTCTTGAGCCTTACCCTGATCCTCTTGTCTAACAAAAAACGTTTTAGGCATCGCATTAGGACATCTATCTGAGTGACAATGTGACAATTTTTGCCTCAATAACCTTTCTTTTCTCCCATATTTATCAGTAAAGTTGTCAACCACTCGTGACTTTGTTCAGAGTGCCGTGCAGTGACAGAATTTCTCTCGGAAAAGAAAAGCCCGTGAAGAAAAATTTTGAGACTCGATAGGACTTCCTCTTGGGCAAGTTGGTGAAGTCTGCTAAACAATGTTCTTGTGTGCAAAAATATATTTACACAGGAAGAACACATGCACACGAAAGTGCGAACTACCAACTGATTTAATGATTCAAAGGATGGAACATACGGTGCAAATTTTGTGCACACACAAGACATGAATGTTGTGACAGTGCTAGTTTGTCTCGTAATGCTACAAATCGGCCTTAAACAAGTGCATCTCTGGGGAATATAAGGTAATTGAAGTGTTACTAACATGTGCAGGATCTTTCTGATAACGTATGCCTTCATGAGCTCATGTGCTGGTTGGTGCTGCTTGTGCCGAGGATCATAATGTGCTAAAGCACGGCTCACGTGAGCAGGCCTTGCAACGTACGTGGCACCACCCAGTTTATTTCAAATAAATTGTTTGAATGAATGCTCCCTCAGATAGTCATTTAAGCATTGGCCCGTTTAGCCCACATAGAACTTGCCACAGCTGAGAGGTATCTCATAGACCACAGCGCAGTGCACGAAATGGTTGGCATGATTTTTCCATACACCCTTGTCTCGTGGTACGAGAACACATTTGGGCTAATTTGACGGGCATAAAAAAACAACTGGGACATCGTACCTAGCAGGCACGACCTTAAATCTGTGGCTAAATTTGTGTACATATTGTCACGTGCCTTGTGAGAGAATGGCGACGTGACGTTTATTGAGGGTACA